>NW_026731859.1:100000-148530 GCF_028476545.2 Physella acuta
CAAAATATTTCTATTAGAATACCATAAACGGTACAAGTTGTTAAACTATTTACCAATTAATGCCCTTTGATGTAAAACATATTTTTAATGTTTTACAGTTTTATCATTGGTTATAATCATTTGTTTTTATATATTTTTACAATAATTTAATTGCATTGTTAAACTCAATTTTTAATAAACTGAATCAAAATAAAATGTAAGAATCATTTGTAAAGCCTAAGTAACCACACTTATATTCCTTCAAGAGAAAATTATGCAAAAATTATATTTAATCATTGAAGGTGTCATTTTGTACATGTTTTGTAAACACTTATTTTCATAGTTTTTTTTGGTAAGAAAAAAATTATAAAAAAGAAATGAAAATATTTTTTTGCTTGTTGTTTATAATTTCTTTAAATAATACAAAAGAACACTTTAAATAAGGCCTATATAATTTTTTAAAAACATTTCAAACAATGGTCATATCCATAGGATTATGATTAATTATGGTTGCATAATTTGCACAACCTTATTTACAAAAAAAAAGTTTTCAGCAAGTTTTGAATCCTCAATAAATAAATCCAACAATGTTAACACCATTCCCTATTAATTAACATTAAGAACTAAAGGTCACAAATTAGATCTAGTAAGTATTTTTATTAAGACAACATTTAGCTCCCAGCTAAACAATATGAACCTATTAATATTATGGACAAAATGATTGATTTCCTTTCTTATTCTCATATGAATAACTCTGCTTGATTCCTGCATGTTTCATTGCATGCACTGAAACCAAGGGGGTGAAACTATGCACCATGTCTCTAGTGTCAGAACACAGTGTCAAATGAAAGCAATTTTAGTTGTCAATATTTGTTTCATTTGAAACAGAATAAACAGTCGCAATTTAATGTAAGGCTGTAGTGAGTTTTATTATTTTTAATAGATAAATTTGTCTTATTCTTGTCTGATTAGTGTTGTCTTTCTTTAAACGCTTACAATTTGCTTCATGTTAAGGCCAAACGCACAATCAGATTGACTGGGAAGTTTTGGTTCATACAAAACATTCTAAGAAATAAGTGTTTCTTCTTCAATCTTAATTTTAGTGTTGGAAGGGATCCTGTCCAACAAAGTTAATTATACGTGTCAACTAGTTATGCGCCATTGAGGCCATTGACTCCGATTTCAGCCTGCTTTTCTTTTTGGATTTGCTACCATAGCCATTGTCCAACCAAGAACAAACTACAAGGCAGCAGTTGTTTGATGTTGGAGTTGTCTCCAGCTAACCAGCCTAATCTGCCTGAGGGTTCAAACTCGAGACTTTTCAGTTTAGTAAACATGAGCTTTACAGACTTGAAAAACGCTGACCCCTCTCCTGTTTCTAATATTGAGTAGGCCAACCAAATCACCTATGCAATCATGTATGCTAAAACTTTAATTGTCTCTATCTACTTGTTTGAAATATAAAGTTTATTGCAAATGAAAATAAACACATTCAAGTGTTATTTCATGTATAGGATTTAATTATAGGTAAGACCAGGATAAACATCATGGCACTTTACATTTGTGACTACGTTTATCTTCAGATGGCCTGGGAGTTGCCTAGCAGGGATATATATGTATATATATATATATATATATATATATATATATATATATTTATTATTTATTTATTATATATAAATGTATGTATATATATATACATATATATATGTATGTATATATATATATATATATTTATATATATATATATTTATATATATATATATATATATATAATATATGGTATCAAATGCGTAATTTGTTGATAAATTCAGTTTGCTTTGTTTTTTTATTGTTATAATAATTGATAAATCTGCTTGAATTTCGTGTGATTTACAATAGCCATCCAGTGTGGACATTGGCGTCCTCTAAGTTTAAAGCATTGCTCAAATCCACCCAGGTTGGTCCTATAGGATATTTGTCTGATGGTCATTATTTGAATTTTCCCAACTTTAAGTGGCACGAACCCAAACATAAATACATCATCAATCCAAAAGAATTGTGTAGTAAGAGCCGCCTGTGTTACATTTGAAATCAAATCTGATGATATTGCTACAAAGTAGCCCAGACATCTGTCAAACGCATATCTGGTTTCAGCGAATGCTGAGATAGAAACAGCCCATTTTCCTTTCCTTTTAACCGTGTCATTTTTGACAATGTCGCACATGATTGTGCTGATTCTTTCTGAGCTGTTCCAAAGATGAAAAAAATTTTGGACAAGAAAAAACACGTCGTCATCGATGCGAAGCAGCAGCTTGAGATCTTTACAGAAACTGTTGACCCAGTGGAATCCAAAAATAGCTTTGTAGGTGAGGTTGAAATAAGAATCAATAAAAGAACCTTGGACGGTGTCACCAAACTGCCAATTCTCTGCTTGAAGCCTTGATTGTAAGGCAGAGTCAAGGACTTGTCCTAAGAAAAAGATGACCTGTAGATAAGACATTTATCAGTATATCAATTGAAGTACTTTAAGCATTGCGGTTTGACTTGGTTTCAAAGTCAACACTAAGTAGACGTCTAGATAGCAACATATTTCATGTATTGAAAGGTGAGAAATTGCTCCAACTATAAGTATGGTAAAAAGACATCTACAATCCAAAGAACTGCGTTTTAGGGCGTAGGGAAAAGTTGTCCTGTTTTTGCATTTTATGCATAAATTACGTCACATATTGGGCTGCGAGTTCACATTTGCGTGACAGGATGGCTAAATGAAAGCATAACCTCATGGTAAATCTTTTTTAAATATACGAACTTGGGGAACAGAACAACACAAAACTACAATACATAAACCCAAAATAAATCACAAATCCAAAAGAAAACAAATAAATAAACACAACACAAACAACAGAAAACACAATCACAATGTAAACAAACACAATACAAATACAAACGAAAACACAAACGCAACACATTAACACAAAAGAAAAAACAAACGCAAATAAAAACACAAATGATAATATAAACACAACACTCATAACATAAACACAAATGCAAAAATAGACGCATAGTGCTCAGTCTAGCCCATAGCGCCGAATCGCACTCTGCCCGAAAACCGGCGGACGCGCCTGATTCAGTGAACGACTATAAAACCCCCAGCTTGTCCGCAAACCGAAAGATAGAATAATAATCAGTAAACAGTACGTTCAGTGTATACAACACGGGTTCCCAACCTGGGGGTCGCGACCCCCTTGGGGGTCGCGAAGGGCTTTCTGGGGGGTCGCCAACTGGTATACTAAACCTTAGTAATGAGAAACAAAACATAAATATTTAGAAGAATTTTTGAAATTCGGCTTTACTAACATCACTGGAAAGGGAATAGAGAAGAACCAAAGCGTACTGTACAAAGTTGTTCTCAGTCACGAGTTTATGAAATCTTCAAAACTAAAACGTCATTTGAGACGAGTCATTCGAAACACACCAAAAAAGATATGGAGTTCTTTCGTCGGTATGAAGCTAGTTGCAAACGCCAGAGACTTGATCGAACAGGAAGTTTTCACCAAGGAAACACAGCATTAGTGCAAGCATCACATATAGTCGCGACAGAAAATGCCAAGCAAAAACAAACAAAATAGGAGAACATCTCATCAAACGCTGCATGTTTAAGATAGTGAAGTTAATTCTTACATGTCCGTAGATGTTAAATAACACATTTTTATTGAAATTAAGCTTTCACCATTGTTTGCTTTTCAAGTTGATAAATCAACAGAAGCGAGTTCGTGTTCGCAGTTGCTGGTCTTTGTCTATTTTCATTCAGATGATAGCAAAGAAGAGTTGCTCTTTTGTGAAGATAGCATGGAGAAAATAGTTTTTTTTAAAAAATTGGATGATTAAAATGGGTTAGAACGGCTGTGAGGGTTTGTACGTATGGTGCACCATCTATGTTTAGGTCAAAATCGGGCTTTCAGAAAGCAGAAAAGATTTAGCTCCCTAACCACTGCCCTCACCAATCGCCATCAAGACTCCATTGCTGGTATAAGTCGTAAATTATAGAAAATCTTGAGCCTTCAAAGAACTGAGCAAAGACCTGAATAAAGATCACGAGGTTCTGCTCTTCTACATTACAGTGCGCTGGCTGTCAAATGAATTGTTGTGATTCGTGTTTTTTAATTGAAATCTGAAATAAAATTGTTCTTGGAAATGCAAAGGAAACAAGACCTTTTGGTATATTTAAAACGACATAGAGTGGTTGGAGAGAGTATCATACCTAGCAGATCTGTTCGAACATCTACATAAGCATAACCTGAAGCTTCAGGGAAAATGAACGAATATTATCACTTTCCATGATTATCTCGGGGCATTTTTATCAAAGCTGCAAAATCGGCGAAGAAAATAAATCTTGGACATATTGTAAATTTGAGAAACTCTGCAGTGTGATAGATGAATCTAATTGTGAGATAATTAAAATTTTGAAAGAAGAAATTTCTGGGCATCTTGAATCAAGTGAAAACAAACTGCAGCGCTGTTTCTCTGAGCTGAAAAAAAAGAATCTGCATTGACGCATTATCCATTCTCTTCTTCACTCGAAGTTGCCAGCATTCACGATGAATTACAATGTGAATTCTTTGATTTGTAGAATGATTCCGCGTAAGATAAAAAACTGCACACTCAATTTTGGTGTAGTATTCACCATTCATACCAAAGGTAAAAATTGATTGACTTTTCGAGAATAGATTTTCAACACTATTTTTCGATTAAAAACACAATTAAGATAATGATAATGACATAGGTTGGCGCTAACAAAAAAAAAATACTTTAAAAAAAAGTAACTGCGAATGTTTAGTGAATAGTATGCAATTTAACTCATGGTATTAAAACAGTTATCAAGCGTAGTTCATATTGAAAGTCTACTAGAAAATGTTATTTTAGTGCTTATTAATTTCCATACTTATTTCGGCTTTTTAATTCTATGGGGGTCGCGGGTCACTTAATTTTTATAAAAGGGGGTCGCCACTCAAAAAAGGTTGGGAACCACTGGTATACAATAAATAAACGGCAGTATTTAAAATATCCGTGTTTTACCTACCATATTACACTTTATCAATTCATGCATTTTTCTTCAGTACTTTAAATTTTAAAAATTGACAATAGTTTCATGACTAAAACTATTGCGGAATAGTTGATTAAACATTATAATTAGTAAACAGTACGTTCAGTGAATAAAATAAATAAAAGATTGCCTTTCATCAATCCATGCTAATTATAATTTTCTAACAATAATTTCCTCTTACACATCCGCATATTTCGCATTCACATTTTGCTAATTATATTATTGCAACAATAATTCCTTCTGGGAGATCTGCATATTTTGCATTCACGTTTTTTTTTAATAGCATGAGTTGAATTTATTTTTAAATTACCTCCCATAGCGCTCACGGGAAAGCCCGGGGCGCCAAATCGCACCCTCACGGGGGCCACCCATGAGAACTTTTTTTTCCCCGCAGACACCTTCTTGTGAGTATTCTCATCTACTCCCCGCAGTTTCACTCGTATGAACGGTGTCGAACCGCATCCGACTTTTATTTTTTCATATACCGTATATAAAGAAAAATCGCACCCGCCCGGGGCTCCGCCCTTGCGAAATTAAATAAAAATTAAAAACTATTTTTTGCAGGAACTTCCCCTGGAGTGCTCTAATCAACTCCCAAAAGTTTCATGGTGATTGGATGAACGGTGTCAAACCGCAACAGACTTTTATTTTTATATACTATGTATAGAAAAGTCGAATCGCGCCTTTCCGGGGCACCACCCCTTCGAATTTGAAATATTTTTTGCATATACCTCCACAGCAGCATTCTCAACAACTTTTCAAAGTTTCATGGCGATTGGGTGAAAGTAGTAATGCATAAAAGAAAACAGACAGACAGACCAGAGGCGTCGCGAGGTAAGGGCGCAAAAAAAAAAAAAAAAAAAAAAAAAAAAAAAAAAAAAAACAACGGTTCATCGGTGATTTTATTATAATAAAGCGGGAGTGATCTCATCTAAACTTTCTCGAATATTCTAATATAACACTACGGGGAATGGCAACTCGGGAGATATAGACATTATTTTAATCCATTTATAATTACTTAAGCTTTAAAAAAGTAGAATAGAATCTCGTAGAAAAAAGAATTGCGCACCACGTGAGCGCCAATCAATATGCGTATAATAGTGCGGAATACTATAAGTACTTTATAAATTCACATGCGTTTTTTTAGAAATCGGAAATAGCGTAAATGACTAGTACCAGATAATGGAAATTACTCAAAATTCGACAGAAAGCAAAGAATTCGATCTTTTACTTACATGTGAAATGTCATTTATCTATCTGAAACAGTAGTAAAGTTATAGGCTTTTGAAAAAAATTGAAAGTAGAATAAGTTCCACTTCCGGTAACCGGAAATCGCTGAAAAGTTGATACAGATCTACAAATTTGATATAATACTTGTATAATACTTATATATGAAATTTCATCAACCTAGATGTAACGGTACTCAAGTTATAGTAATCATAGACACATATACACACATACATACACACAGACATACGGATAAAATTGCAAAACTATGTTCTTTCCGACTCAGGGAGGTGTAAAAGGTCGAGATTTGTTTTTGCACGGTTACAATACTTCCTTTATAGGCTACTTCGTAAATGAGAAAGTAAAAATAATGGATGACCACCAAATTCTAGAAATTAGCTTAAGTAACTGCTTCGTTTTGTACAGTATTCTTTTGTTTTTATCACTTAAAATCGCAGCAAACCTTTATCTTATATGGAAATGTTTTCTTCTGATCTGTATACAGCCAGCGAAAAGCTTTTCTTTTCTCAAAGTTTAAAGGAGCCGAATGTACAGCCATTACAGCATCAAACATACGTGCATCACCACATCCGTGGCTTGCAGTCATCTGCACCTGGAATTTATTCAATATTTTGTTAAAACAAAATATGATTGGAGAAGAGACAAAAAAAAAAAAAAAACAACTAAAATGAACACTTAAAGAACTAGCCAGGTTTTTTAATGTCCATATAGTGTAGCAATCCTGTTACTCAGCAGAGGTGAACGAAAATTATACAAAAATGTGAAAGACAACTTTTCAAACAGATGAACCAGCACTTATTTTTAAAAAGTTGAAACTCCACTGTTAAAAACGTGAACTACCTCTGTGTAAGATAAACCACAGTCGCCAAATGATCAAGACTTAATCTAGTATCAGTTTTTTTTTTAAATTTAGCTTGTGAATTGTGTATATAATAGTAGCACGTGTTTTGTTAGCAGATATGCCTACTGTTGGTTAGTTTTTATATAAATACTTGGGTGGGGGTTGGTTGTTTACGTGTAGTTTTAATGCTAGTTAAAAGGTTTAGAACACCTGAAATAGTAAGTTCTATTAAGTTTTTTGTGACTTCCCCCCCCTCCCCCCGAAGTTCAAATTTGTCAAGGAAGTGCGAATGAACATGAGATGAGAAGTTTGAGAGCTGACAGATGCTGACCACATTGATGTCAGCAGGTTAGGAGAATGTAGTACTGATAGCTGTTTAACCAGTGATGTACTTGTGCCGGCGTTTGCCTGACTGTTGCCGTTTTCCTGTTTTTTTTTTTTGTCTAATTCTATACCTGACGCCGTTTGCCTGATACTGTGCCTGATGAAATTTGCCTGATACTGTGCCTGATGCCATTTGTCTAATACTGTGCTTGATGACATTTGCCTGATAATGTGCCTGATGACATTTGATACTGTGCCTGATGCCATTTGTCTGATACTGTGCCTGATGACATTTGCCTAATAATGTGTCTGATGACATTTGTCTGATACTGTGCCTGATGCCATTTGTCTGATACTGTGCCTGATGACATTTGCCTGATACTGTGCCTGATAACATTTGCCTGATACTGTGCCTGATTACATTTGTCTGATACTGTGCCTGATTACATTTGTCTGATACTGTGCCTGATGACATTTGCCTGATAATGTGCCTGATGCCATTTGTCTGATACTGTGCCTGATGACATTTGCCTGATACTGTGCCTGATGACATTTGTCTGATACTGTGCCTGATGACATTTGTCTGATACTGTGCCTGATGACATTTGTCTGATACTGTGCCTGCTGCCATTTGTCTGATACTGTGCCTGATGACATTTGTCTGATACTGTGCCTGATGACATTTGCCTGATACTGTGCCTGATGCCATTTGTCTGATACTGTGCCTGACGACATTTGTCTGATACTGTGCCTGATGACATTTGCCTGATAATGTGCCTGATGCCATTTGTCTGATACTGTGCTTGATGACATTTGTCTGATACTGTGCCTGATGACATTTGTCTGATACTGTGCCTGATGACATTTGTCTGATACTGTGCCTGATGACATTTGTCTGATACTGTTCCTGACGACATTTGTCTGATACTGTGCCTGATGACATTTGCCTGATAATGTGCCTGATGCCATTTGTCTGATACTGTGCCTGATGACATTTGTCTGATACTGTGCCTGATGACCTTTGTCTGATACTGTGCCTGATGACATTTGTCTGATACTGTGCCTGATGACATTTGCCTGATACTGTGCCTGATGACATTTGTCTGATAATGTGCCTGATGCCATTTGCCTGATAATGTGCCTGATGCCATTTGCCTGATACTGTGCCTGATGACATTTGTCTGATACTGTGCCTGATGACATTTGTCTGATACTGTGCCTGATGACATGTGTCTGATACTGTGCCTGATGACATTTGTCTGATACTGTGCCTGATGACATTTGATACTGTGCCTGATGACATTTGATACTGTGCCTGATGACATTTGTCTGATACTGTGCCTGATGACATTTGTCTGATACTGTGCCTGATGACATTTGTCTGATACTGTGCCTGATGACATTTGATACTGTGCCTGATGACATTTGATACTGTGCCTGATGACATTTGTCTGATACTGTGCCTGATGACATTTGTCTGATACTGTGCCTGATGACATTTGCCTGATACTGTGCCTGATGCCATTTGTCTGATACTGTGCCTGACGACATTTGTCTGATACTGTGCCTGATGACATTTGCCTGATAATGTGCCTGATGCCATTTGTCTGATACTGTGCTTGATGACATTTGTCTGATACTGTGCCTGATGACATTTGTCTGATACTGTGCCTGATGACATTTGTCTGATACTGTGCCTGATGACATTTGTCTGATACTGTTCCTGACGACATTTGTCTGATACTGTGCCTGATGACATTTGCCTGATAATGTGCCTGATGCCATTTGTCTGATACTGTGCCTGATGACATTTGTCTGATACTGTGCCTGATGACATTTGTCTGATAATGTGCCTGATGCCATTTGCCTGATAATGTGCCTGATGCCATTTGCCTGATACTGTGCCTGATGACATTTGTCTGATACTGTGCCTGATGACATTTGTCTGATACTGTGCCTGATGACATTTGTCTGATACTGTGCCTGATGACATTTGTCTGATACTGTGCCTGATGACATTTGCCTGATACTGTGCCTGATGACATTTGTCTGATAATGTGCCTGATGCCATTCGCCTGATAATGTGCCTGATGCCATTTGCCTGATACTGTGCCTGATGACATTTGTCTGATACTGTGCCTGATGACATTTGTCTGATACTGTGCCTGATGACATTTGTCTGATACTGTGCCTGATGACATTTGTCTGATACTGTGCCTGATGACATTTGATACTGTGCCTGATATGCCATTTGTCTGATACTGTGCCTGATGACATTTGTCTGATACTGTGCCTGATGACATTTGCCTGATACTGTGCCTGATGACATTTGCCTGATACTGTGCCTGATGACATTTGATACTGTGCCTGATATGCCATTTGTCTGATACTGTGCCTGATTACATTTGTCTGATACTGTGCCTGATGACATTTGTCTGATACTGTGCCTGATGACATTTGCCTGATACTGTGCCTGATGACATTTGTCTGATACTGTGCCTGATGATCTTTGCCTGATACTTTGCCTGATGACATTTGTCTGATACTGTGCCTAATATGCCATTTGTCTGATACTGTGCCTGATGACATTTGTCTGATACTGTGCCTGATGACATTTGATACTGTGCCTGATGACATTTGATACTGTGCCTGATGACATTTGTCTGATACTGTGCCTGATTACATTTGTCTGATACTGTGCCTGATGCCATTTGTCTGATACTGTGCCTGATGACATTTGATACTGTGCCTGATGACATTTGATACTGTGCCTGATGACATTTGTCTGATACTGTGCCTGATGACATTTGTCTGATACTGTGCCTGATTACATTTGTCTGATACTGTGCCTGATGACATTTGTCTGATACTGTGCCTGATGACATTTGATACTGTGCCTGATGACATTTGATACTGTGCCTGATGACATTTGTCTGATAATGTGCCTGATTACATTTGTCTGATACTGTGCCTGATTACATTTGTCTGATACTGTGCCTGATGACATTTGTCTGATACTGTGCCTGATGACATTTGATACTGTGCCTGATGACATTTGATACTGTGCCTGATGACATTTGTCTGATACTGTGCCTGATGACATTTGTCTGATACTGTGCCTGATTACATTTGTCTGATAATGTGCCTGATGACATTTGTCTGATACTGTGCCTGATGACCTTTGTCTGATACTGTGCCTGATGACATTTGCCTGATACTGTGCCTGATGACATTTGTCTGATACTGTGCCTGATGACTCTTGTCTGATACTGTGCCTGATGACATTTGTCTGATACTGTGCCTGATATGCCATTTGTCTGATACTGTGCCTGATGACATTTGTCTGATACTGTGCCTGATGACATTTGTCTGATACTGTGCCTGATGACATTTGCCTAATAATGTGCCTGATGACATTTGTCTGATACTGTGCCTGATATGCCATTTGTCTGATACTGTGCCTGATGACATTTGTCTGATACTGTGCCTGATGACATTTGTTTCTGTGCCTGATGACATTTGTCTGATACTGTGCCTGATGTCATTTGTCTGATACTGTGCCTGATGCCATTTGTCTGATACTGTGCCTGATGACATTTGTCTGATACTGTGCCTGATGACATTTGTCTGATACTGTGCCTGATATGCCATTTGTCTGATACTGTGCCTGATGCCATTTGTCTGATACTGTGCTTGATGACATTTGCCTGATACTGTGCCTGATGACATTTGTCTGATAATGTGCCTGATGCCATTTGTCTGATACTGTGCCTGATGACATTTGATACTGTGCCTGATATGCTATTTGTCTGATACTTTAGGTTTGGATTATTATTGTTCCTGTCGCCGTTGTTAACACCATGCTGTTATTTTGTATATGTGTTTTTATTATTACTGATGTTAGTTAAAATTGTAATTGTTTACATTAATTTCAAATTTCTTGAAACCCTCTTTTTAGGAACATGGATTCTAGGATAAATGAATATAGTTTCTCGATCCCCTTTATATTTGAATCTTAACATACAAATCATGAAACTGTTTAAGGGCATTCATCACTCTTATGCGATCAATATAACTAACCAGAATATGTGTATGTTTCTTAAAAGACACTTGTCTACAGTTTTAAAAGAGTGAATAATGCTAGTTTTATTTATTTCCACAATTTCTAAGAGTGTTTTAATAATGATTTTCCCGTGGGAATAAATACAAGTTTGAAGATCTCAGTGTTGATGGCTGCCCTAGCGTAGAATATCTCGGCCCATATCTTGGTGGAGTAATGAGAACCTAGGCAGTTATTTTAAAACTTTTTTTGAAATACTATTAGTAATACTAGCATAAAAAACAACATTTTGTGAGTCTGAAAATGTGACGTTTCCCCTCCCCTTCCAACCAATAAGGTGATATAATTATGAAATTAAAGTATATTAAATACTAACACAGTTAATTTCGTACCTTTAAAAATGGATTATAGTATGTTTGCAATGACGCTTTTTTCAAATAGGTTTCTAGGAATCTATTGTTTTGACGTTCGGTATGGGTAATCTTCGTCGAGGACTCCCCTGGCTCAAAAATGTGAGTGAAGCTTTTCTCGAACAAAGACCGAGTCTGCTTCAACTGACGAAATAGCGGTTTATTCCCATGGACCTGCCCTAGGTAAAGAGTGGTACGAAGATAATTTGTCACTTGGTCCATGGGTAGAGAGTGCATGCGTTGGGCGAGAATGGTCGGCACAGTGCGATCTGCCTTGAAAAAGTTCATACTGTGGTCCCTCGATTGTGATTTCAATGCAATATAAAAAGCCCACAATAATATCGTGAGTATTATACACGTTTTCAGCCGCAAGCGATTAAACATTTTCCTGGGAAATAAATGAATGATCATAACCTAGAGATCAATGAAGAAGAAATAAACATTACATTACATACAAACCCACGAAAATAGTAAACAACAATGGTTGAATCACCGTGCCGCCAAGCCAGGATGGAGGAGGGGGAGGAACAGAGGGAATTTATTTAGAGGGCCCTCAATCAAACATCAATACAAATAAAAGTTAATTTTAAAATTAACTTTTTTTTACGCTTTCTTAGCGATGTGGTAAAAAAATACTATAGCGGCTGTTAAATTATCTTTATTCAACAGTCACTAACCCACGTTGTAGCGTAAACACAATAATCATTACACAGACTTCATTAGCGTCTTTAGCTCGGATGTCACCCCATGCGGTTATTAAGGGTGTCATCACCCATCCAGGGGCGGATCTACAGTGCCGCCAGACCCCGCAATGCGGGGGGGGGGGGGGGCAGGCCATTTAGGGACCCACAACCGACCATAATCAAAATTTTTTTTATAGTTAATAAACTAATTTTCTTGCATTTTTTACTTTGATGGTTGTTTTGTAAAAAAAATAATACTGTAGCTGCCGTTGGATTACCTTTATTCTATAGACACCATCCCGAGTCCTCTTTCTCCTACAATCAAGCACACGCTGTTGTCGGGAAAATTCTTTAGGAAATATATCAAAGTCCTGGCGCGAGAGGCCGCTAGATATTAAGGCGACTTGCTTCTTTATAGAATTGACTAGGTGCCCTCAATCCATTGTGATTTTATAATGTAAATGTTCGTTTGTTGTATTCGTAGAACTACTACTATTCTGTACTATAGTACATTAAAAAGAAAGGAGCGAATAGCGAGATAAATCCAGTGGATGATCCTAACTTCTGTTTGGCAATAATGAACTAAAATTAATTATCCCTTACTTTAGAAAAAAATTTAATAAAATAAACAACAACACACAAAATAAACTACAACAACAACTGTAGGTTTATATATTACAAGTTTTACATGTATTATGGATTTATAATAAAAAGAACAGCTAACTCGTCAACAGACTTGAATAAAAGTAGATGGCTGGGTTAATGTGCTGTAATAAAAAGCCGGTTTAAAGAGCGATCGTCATTCCCAATCAATACTAAATAAAACATTACAGCTTGTTGTCATCCCACAGGGCTATCTGCGTCCAGTGGAGGCGTATTGTATCCTTTGATTTATTTATATGATCATTGATGCTTTGTCGTTTATTACAGATGTAACGATTGTTGTACCTCTGTGCTTTTTTACTTTCTCGTATACAAAGTATATAGGAAGTAATGTAATCGTGCGAAAATTTTTTTTCGAGATTTTTCAAATTTCGACGTTTTACACCTCCCTTATTCGGAAAAACATAGTTTTACAATTTTGTCTGTATGTCTATGTGTGTGTGTATGAGTGTATATGCGTGTGTCTGTGAACACAATAACTTGAGTACCGTTACAGCTAGGTTGATGAAATTTCATATTTAAGTATTATATCGAATTTGTAGTTCTGATAATCTTTTCAGCGATTTCCGGTAACCGGAAGTGGAGCTTATTCTACTTTCAATTTTTCAAAAGCCTATAACGAGTACTGTTTCAGATAGATAAATGAAATTTTACATGTAAGTAAAAGATCTAATTCTCTGCCTTCTGTCAAATTTTGAGTAATTTCCTTTGACCGAAAGTAGTAATTTACGCGATTTCTGTTTACGCAAAAAACGAAAATGAATTTATAAAGTACTTTTATTCCGTACTATTATAAAGATATTGTTTGCCGTTCACATGGTGCGCAATTCTTTTTTTTTCTGCGAGATTCTATTATATTTTAAATGGTTAAGTAATTAAAAAATAGATTAAAAATCATGTCTATATTCCGAGTTGCCATCCCCCGTAGTGTAATATAAGAATACGTAGGTCGTTAAGGACGATACTACCCCCACCCTCCTTTCCCCCAACCCCTACCCTACACCCCCCCCCCCCCCCGTGAAAGCCTCCTCTTAGTTACCTCCCCTAAGTTTAAAATCGTTTCAAACTAAATTATATGTCCCTAATAGCCGTCACTAAACCCGGCTCTACGATTGTAAACATTTAGCGTGAACCAGAGCTCACCAGACCATGTGGGGGTGGGGTGGTAGCGATATGCCTAGAGAGGAAGAGAGGGGGCTGTTAGGAGGCGCGCTTACAGCTTGGTGTTTTCTATGGTCTCCAAGAAGAGAAATATATATATATATATATATATATATATATATATATATATATATATATATATATATATATATATATATATATATATATATATTAATACTAATAGTTTCGCTGTCTGTCTATGTATCTATCTATCTATCTATCTATGTATCTGACAAGAACGCTATAGAGTAAACACAAGCAAATTAAAAACTTTCACAGTAAAGCGGAAGCGAAATATGACGTCATATTCAGCATATAGTAGAAAAAAGTCGACAGCCGGGAGAGTGCACAAAATAATATGACGTCATTGATTCTCCAGTAAACATTGAATTAAAAAGCCAATTTTGTCTAATCTATGTGGTTTGCGTGAAGAGTTTCTTTCAAACAATTCTTCGGGTAGGGGCGAAGCCCCACCCTCGAGAAACAACGTCCAAGCCGACCCCCCCCCCCCCCCCCCCCCACACCAACTCAAAAGAAATTTCTTCATCGATACTCTATAATAAAAATTACCGCCTGATTAATGTGTCTAATCTAAAAAGTGGTTGCTTGCAGTTTCTTTCGTGCAATTCTTCGGGTAGTGGCTAAGCGCGACACCAGTGTTTCTTTCAGACTTTTTCCTTCCCGGAGGGGGAAACTTTTTCTAATCTAAAAAGTTTAGAGTGCACAGTTTTTTTCATGCATCTCTTCCCCGCCCAGGTTCTTCCTTTAGTTTGTATGATCTACAAATGCGACCAGTGTTTCTTTCAGACTTTTTCCTCCCCGGCGAGGGGTGGGGGTACTTGAATTTTTTTGGGGGGGGGGGGGCGGACACTGGAAAAAGTATATAATTATTTTCGTTGAATGGGACGGTAGACATGTTTTGGGGTGTGTGTGGGGGGGGGGGGGCGGAGCCCCCTCCTCCCAAGTAGAGTTGCCTGAAAGAAACTCTAAATGTGACTTTTGTCATGAATGAGATTAGGTGCATGGTTCAGGGATATGCCTATGACTATATTTTGTATAAATTAAAGTACCGATTCTGGATAAAAATTCGTTTCCAATGTCATTTTTTGTTTCCGGTTAAATTGAATTAAGGTGGTGATTTTGGTTTTGGTTTTAGTTTAGAGAAAATAGACAGCACTATCAACCTAGCGCCCGTTGTATCCTTCCTCAACGGGCCATTTTACTCGTATATATATATAAGATTCGATAAAGTTTAGGGGAGATCACTCCCGCTTTATTAAAATAAAATCCCGGATGAACCTTTTATTTTATTTTTTTGCGCATCTCTATGACCATTAAAAGACCAATTGATTATCGATGGTGCATTGATTGAAAGAGAGGCCACATTGCAATATTCTCAATTGTTTTTATTTCCCCACTTTCCTTATTAGTATTTATTTATCATTCTCAACTTTTTTAAACGCGACTTATGGATACAGAATAGCGGTATGGGACGGAGTGTTCTAGCGGTAGAGAACTGGACTGCTAATCCGTTAGTCTCGAGTTCGAATCCGGGTTCAAGTCAGTAGACCGTCCCTGAGTCCATCCAACTTTGATGGGTACCTAACTCACGTTAGGAATAGTAAAGGCGGCTGGGCAAGTGCTGAATACACTATCTCTTCATATGCCGAGGTCACAGAAACAAGTGAACTCTACTTCACTTGATCCTAGATCGTCAGGTTTGAAAAGGAAACTTATAGTGGTATAACCGTTAGGGGGTGGCAAACGGGGCGGCCGCCCCAGGCCCCGCACTTCAGCACCGCCATTGTTGTCTGAATTAGTTTGTAAACTTAAATAATCTTTGCTGTATTGAATTTGAAAAAAATGGCCGAAATTGTTGATTGTTATAAACTGAGGCCAAGGCTGATGCTAGTGAGTTATCCCCCACATGGCCTGGGACAGACCATCATTCGATACGAAGACATTAGTGTCATACCTCTCTTAGTGTGGACTCGCTTTTGACCTGAGGTGACTGGTGATGGCGGTTGCGAATTAAAATCAGGAAAACACGTAATGAGATACCCTAGTGTATTCTGACCGATGAAGTGAAAATGATTCTGACGAAAATAATTAATTCCCAATGATCGTAAAAGATGTATACGATCCGGGTAATTGGGAACATGTATCAACGATGTCCCAAGACAGGCTATGCGGCCTGTCGATTCTGTCAATAGAAAAATACATTGCCTCCAATTTGGACTATGATGATATAATCAAGGAATTTTCCTCACGAAAGGCAAAAAAAAAAAGTAGATCTTCGTTTGTGAACTGGTAAGATTTTCATAAATAAACAATGTAAAAAATCAAGTTTGAAGCCGATGTTCATCGTCTCTTTAATGCGTGTCTCTAACTTATAAACTTATATCTGTTTTATTTTTACTTTCTCGTATATACGAAGTATAGAGAAAGTCTTGTAATCGTGCAAAAAAAAAAAATCGAGATTTTTGCAAATCTCGACGTTTTACATCTCACTGATACGGTAAAACATAATTTTGCAATCTTGTCCGTATGTCTGTGTGTCCGTGTGTGTGTGTGTGTGTGTGTGTGTCCGTGTGTAAACACGATAACTTGAGTACCGTTACAGCTAGGTTGATGAAATTTCATATACAAGTATTATATCAAAATCGTAGATCCGTATCAACTTTTGAGCGATTTCGGATAACCGGAAGTGGTACTTTTTCTACTTTGAATTTTTCAAAAGCCTATAACTTGAGTACTATTTCAGATAGATAAATGAAATTTCACATGTAAGTAAAAGATCTAATTCTCTACCTTCTGTTAAATTTTGAGTAATTTCCGTTGACCGGAAGTAGTACTTTACGCTACTTCCGATTTCTCAAAAAACTAATGTAAATTTATAAAGTACTAATACTATTGCGCACTATTATACACACCTTTATTAGGCGTTCGCTTGGTGCGCAATTGTTTTTTACTGAGATTCTATTCTATTTTTAAAAGTTTGAGTATTTAAAATGGATTAAAGATCATAACTATATCCCCAGTTACCATCCCCTGTTGTTTTATATAAGAATATTCGAGAAAGTTTAGGGGAGATCACTACCGGTTTATTTTTATTTTTTTTAAAACAAAAAGCTTTAACAGAAATAAGCAACGTTTCAAAAGCACTTCTAAGTGAACACATTATTTTTTAATCAGTGTCTTTATGTCAAAACTAATATACGACATTGATAAGCAGCTTAAAAATACCATATATATCGTTATAAATATTAATTCGGGTTGAAAAGGGAAAAAAAAAACCGCCTCACTGTGCATGTTTTAGACACCAATGGAAAAATATAAGGTTGGCCCTAGGCCCCGCGTACCCCTAAGTCCACGTTTTTCATCGTGTTTTTTTTTTAAAATACCAATATTAAATTACCGTGAAATGGTAAGTCCATATGACTTGCTGCCCTCAACTCATGGCAACAATAGTTATGTTTAGTTCAACCACCTTTACTGCCCACATTTATCACGCTCATTACATAACAAAACTTAGGATCAAAACAGAAAGCCGACAAGGTTCAAAGGCTGTCATTGACGCATAACGTCAACAACACAAAATATGTTCGGACAATGCCTACTGAGGAGAGGCCGAGCAGAGAATAGCCTACGGCAAAATGTGCCTAAATTTCTTTTATAATTAACTTTTCTACCACGTATTTAACTAAATACGTAACAAAAGTTGAGATTGGTGTGTTATTATCTTAGAGTATTTTTACTTACAATTGTTATAAATCATGATGCTTTTAACGTCTATACATAATTTACGCTATCAAAAATACAACCCACAACAATAAACATACAAAATTTTACAATTCTTAACAAATTAATAAAAATATTTCTAGAAAGATTTTGTGACTTTTTTTCTGTGACTTTATTTCTGTGACTTTTTTTCCGATAAAATTTTTCCACTGTGACTTTTTTTCTGTGACTTTTTTCCTAGCAAAAACTGTGACTTTTTTCTGTGTTTTTTTTCCTGTGACTTTTTTCCGTTTACCTACCTATTACCGCCCGGTCAGTGCAAGCCCGGATAAACCCAGACTGGTTAATACCTTAACCTTAGTCTAAAAATAACGTGTAAAACAAATTCATCGTAGAACCAATCTTTCCTACATAAGGAACAGCCCGAAGCCATTGGTCTACCTAAACAACATCCATATTGATAACATTAAAGTTAACACACTCCGCTAAGGCCCCAAAGAAGGCAGACACAAAGTAAGCGATACTCAACATGACGTTGCACGAAACAGCACACACATTACTTTTAAACAACCTAAAACTCGAGGCAACTAAAATATACTAAATTACTGTCTAAAACAACTAACTATTGACTAAGTCAATCCTAGTCATCGTGGGGAACCCACAATAACAACACATCATAATAAAGTAAAACAAGTATATATATATATATATATATATATATATATATATATATATATATATATATATATATATATATATATATATATATATGCGTCAAATGAAAAAACGGCCCCGTCAAAACGACCCCGACAAATCGACCCCGACATAAGAGCCCCGTCAAATCGGCCCCGTCAAAAGTGCCAGCGAGATATGGATCCCGTCATATATGCTCCCGTCATTTAGGCTCTCGACATATAGGCTCCAGTCATTTAGTTTCTCGACAAAACGACCCCCGTAATTACAACTCCCGACAAATAGGCTCCCGCCATTTAGTTTCTCCACAAAACGGCCCCCGTCATTACGATTCACGACAAATAGCCTAGCTCCTGTCGATTTGGCTCCCGACAAAAGGACCACTGACAATAAGTCTCCCGGCAAAACGGTCTCATTGAATATGACACCTGCCAGTGGGACCCCTTTATCAATATCCAACACTCTTAAGTAATACAACATATGCATCTCATGTTCGGCAGGCCTTATTTTTATAATAGTTTATTTATTATCTATTATAAGAAATAGTATGTTTTAATTTAAGGGTCATCTATCTAAGACTTTCATAAATGAGTCGGTTATAGGCTGCTCCAACTCAGTGTGTGGGGGAGAGGGGTATACGCTGTACATTCCTATCTGCAGTCTGAGGCGTAGCGATGGAAGGGCGGGTGGGGTGGCCTAAGGGGCGTTAAAGCGGGTAGAGAAATTTATTAAAAGCTGATAAGCAGCATTAGTGAATTATTCAAAGTCGAGGTTAAGAAAATAGACTGCTAATTACCTTTACGGACTTATTTTTTTTTACATCGCTTTTAAGCAACATATCTTTTGTTGTAAATTAAACACTATCAAAATTCTAGAAGTTGTGCAATTTAGCTGTTAATGGCTCGATTTGTTTCTGAATTGATGTTGGTTCACGAAAAACAATTTCATTCAGGTATTTAAAAAGAGGTTATAGTGGTAGTGGAGTTAGGACAAAATGGTTACTTTTATGCCAATAGTGGTCATACGATTCATTTGTTTGGAGCCAATATGTTGGGAGTCATTTTGTCGGAAACCAATATGTCGGGAACCCATTTGTCGTGAGCCCATTTGTCAGGAGCCCATTTGTCGGGAGCCCTTATGTCAGGAGCCTATTTGTCAGGAGCCGCTTTGTCGGGAGCCATATGTCCTGAGCCTATTTGTCGGGAGACAATATGTCGGGAGTCCATTTGTCGGAAGCCTATATGTCGCAAGTCAATATGACGGGAGCCCATTTGACAGGAGCCAATAAGTCGGGGCTATTTTGACGGGGTCGTTTTGTCGTGGGTTGATTTGACGGGGTCTTATTAACGGGGCCGTTTTAACGGGGACGATTTGTCCCGGGCCGTTTTACCAGGGCACATGCAAATGCTCGCAGACGTTACATTTCTTAACTTTGACAGTTGCAGTTTGAATGAGCTTTTAATTATTTTCCTACCCCTTTTGCGCCCCCCCCCCCTTTCCCCGAGCTACGCTTCTGCTTGAAGGTTTGAACGAAATCGCTACAAATAGGTCGTAATTGAGTAACAAGATGTTCCACTAACCCTTAAACAAATCCACAAACAAACAGACGTTCGAACTAAATAAAAGCTTGTAAAATAAATTAGCTGCCATTAAAATTAAATGAGTAGTAAGAGCACAGATTTGAGCCCCTAAAGAAGGGGAAAGCATCCTTAAGATCTCCAGCAGTATACCTTTTCCCCTTTGACCTTTACACTTTGGACTTTTGTTTTGTGTTCAGATAGAGATATATCTTCAAAATCTTCAGTAAAGTTTCTTTACTAGAATCTAGATTCTATACTAGATCTAGAGATCTAGATCTTGAGTCTAGAATCTAAATTCTAGACGTCTTTAAAGCTTATCTAAATCTAGATGTCGACTGGTAACTACTAATTAATTACTAACTAACTAAACTTAACTACTACTAGTACTAGAGTAGAGTCTAGACTCTAGACTCTAGAGTCTAGAGTCTCTAGAGTCTAGCTAGATCTAGTAGTAGTAGAGACTCAGTCTAGAGTCTAGACTAGTCTAGACTCAGAGTCTAGAGATTAGAGATGCTAGCTAGATATCTAGATCTAGAATAGATACTAAATACTAGAATCTAGATCTAATCTAGATCATTACTAGAATAGGTCTAGATCTACATCTAGATTTAGACTCTAGATTAGATCTAGAGTTACAGTCACCAATTCAATACTAGGTCTAGATCTAGATCTAGATTCTCTAGAGAAGATCTAGAATCTAGATTCTAGATTTAGTGATTTTTATCTGTGGCTGCCAAAGAGAATAAAACTCAGAATAGGGGCCTAAAGAATATGATTAATTTATAATTATTAATTAGATCTAGTAATTAGGCCTAATGCTAATGATTATCAAATATCATTGATCCATTATCAGTTACCACAATAGACAATTATTTAATATTAGTTATTAGACTCTAGATCTAGTAGAAATAATATAGGCCCCTAATTAATAGATATAATCTAGGCTATATTATTATAATCATATAATCTAAGTTTTTGTTTAGTCAATTTAAAAGTAGGCCGATGCTAGCCGGAAAAAGATACGCATGCGCAATGGAGAGTAACTACGACTTGCCATCGCGGCGATGTTTTCGATGGTACTGCGCATGCGTGTGTTTACAACCGAACATAGCCTAACAGTTAACACCAACCCTAATCCTATCCCTAACCTTATCCCTAATCCTAACCCTAGCCCTAAAGGCCTAATCCTAACCCTAGTCCTAATCCTTTCCCTAACCCTAGCCCTAATCCTATCCCTAACCCTAATTATAGCCCTAACCCTAGCCATAGGTCACTGCGCAGAGCTATCTTTTGCCGACTAAGTGGAGACGTAGGGGAGAAAAATCTTCTTCCGAGTAGTCACTTCGTTAAAAGTATTAGTAGGACTAATATTAATATTAGGCATTTCACTAGGCTAACCGCTAACCTTTACTTTAGAGTTTCACTTTAGGACTGAGGTAAGGCCCAGTATAAAAAAGTATATAGATTTTCTATATAGCCTAGCTAGGCTTTAGGCCTAATTAGAATAATTTCAAACTAATTTGAAATTAAGATTAAGAGGCGTAATCACTAATCTATTTTGAAGTAGATCTAACTAAATCTAATAACTATTTATAAAGTTATTAAAACATTTATTTCTACAGGCCTACCATGCCCTATCTAGTATCTAATATGATAACACTAGCGTACCCGTCCTCGCACTTTGACGCGGGAATAGAAGAAAGTCTGACAAAATATATAAGAAGGGTTTCATTAATGCGTTACCAATCCTATGTTCTGAGACGCGTGACCTTGTTTTCTAAAACTGAGTTATTTAAAATTTAAATGTAAACAATGCCTGCACTTGGATCATAAATATCGAGACACAGGTTTACCTACACTACCGCATGATAACCTTGAGTGTACGTCAATCACCCACCGAAATAATGAGGTAGAACACACTTCGGTGACTGCCCATGTGTCAGGGACATGGATGGGCACTCTTGGGAGCCCCCAATTACACTACTGTAGAGGCGCCATAGCCGGGGTGCTTCGGGTCATGAAATCTTCGGTGTGCCTGTTAAAGATTTAATGCTGAATATAGTTTTACCCCTTACCCGCTATGCAGGGCGCACGATTAGCGGATGCCAAGTGCTAACATAGCCGCTCTGGAACTCTTGGCGCCAAACTGTGTATTGACAAAAATCGCACCCTTCCGGGTTTTGTTAACAGAAACCTTCCAAGGAGTATTCTCAGCAACTCCTTAAACTTTTATAGCACTCGTATGAAAGGTATCGAACCTCATCTGACTTTCATTTTTTTTAATGTACCGTATATAGAGAAGAATCCCACCCTCCCGGGGTGCAAAATTATAAAAGATTTATTTACAGAAATCTCCCCTGGAGTGTTCTAATCAACTCCCCAAAGTTTCATAGCACTCGGATGAACGGTGTCGGACCACATTCGACTATTTTTTCTATATAACTTTTATAGATAAAAATCGCACCCCCCCCCCCGTGGCGCCGCCCTTGCGAAATTAAAAAAGATTTTTTTGCAGAAACTTCCCTTTGAGTGTTTTAACCAACTCCCCAAAGTTTCATGGCGATCGGATGAAAGGTGTCAAACCCCAATCAACTTTTATTTATATATACCGATATAGAGAAAAAACAATTTGCGCAGATAATCTTCTATTGGCCATCGCGATCTATTGATGGTGTTTTAAAGCAAATATAATTTATGTTGAGATCATAAATTAGGAATCACTAAAAAGTAGAAAATAAAACAAATATAGGTGGAGGAGTTTCACTCACTCACTGAGTAAATCCAATACTAGGCTCTTCTGGTCATTTTAATTCACTTTCTAAATACACTTTTAACACTACACTTTATCCCTTAACTTAACAAAACTTAAAATTTACATTTTTTAACCTTAATGTTACTTTGTTACTTTTAGCTTAAATTTCTTCACTACATTTCTCTTTGTTGGTGTTTCCCACTTTCTCAAATAGGTTCTAAATTAAATAAACCTATCCCAGGAGGTTTGTTTTCCTCCCTTTTAGAATGTTTTGGAGATGAGTTAGGTAAGTGTCATTGCGGCGTGTTTCTTTCCACAAACTGTCAAACCCACTTATCCAGTTTCGCAGAATTTTGCTTGTATGTTCAAGCAAATGTTAGCTTGCTCAATATATATAAATAAATACATATATATATATATATATATGTACTACATACCCATCCCCGCGTGTTAACGCCGGAATAGAAAAAAGTCCGCCGAAATATATAAGGGTGTCATCCATGCATTACCAATCCTATATTCTTAGACTCGTGACCTTGTTTTCTAAAAGTGAGTTATTTAAATGCGAACAATGCCTGCGCTTGGATCATAGATATCGGGACACGGGTTTACCTACACTACAGCGTGAAAACCTGGAGTGTACATTAATCACTCACCGAAATAATGAGGTAGAACACACTTCGGTGACCGCCCATGTGTCAGAGACGTAGAGGGGCTCCTTAAAACTAACAGGTGCCATCATGCCAAATAGCATCCTGTTAACAATCATGCAGATTGCATCATTCGCTAAAGTGACACAAATGAACAGGATTTGTTATTTAACAGGTAAAAAATTATTTGACTTTTTTTAAACATCAGTGTGACTGTAGCAATATGTTAGCGTCACTAATGCTCTATTCTTAGATGCTAGATCTCAATTTCTGATTGGATTATCAAAAATAGATGCTAATTGCATCATTCGCAAAGTGACGAAACTGTTTGGATTTTTTTTACGGACAAAAAGTAACATCCCAGTTAATAATCTAACCTTGGTTAATTTTTTTGATTATTAAAATAAAACGTATTACATGGCCCTAAGCGGCCCATGTGAACCTTTGGGGGCCAAAACGGAAATTTTTATTTGCAGCCTAATCGCATCCTACCAGGGTGCCAGAGGACACGCCTGATTCAATTTAGTAAGCGTTTGTAACGCGCCATCCTATTCATTGTCTATCACACTGTTAAGACTGAAAGTATTCACCATAGCGCTCACGGGAAAGACCAGGGCGCCAAATCGTATCCTGCCGGGGGGTCGCCCATGCAAAATTAAATCGACTTTTATTTTTACATACCATATATATAGAGAAAGTAAAAAGTTATATTACTATTGATTAGATAATACTATTGACTTTTATTAGGGAGCTTGTCAACAGTATTAGAAACTGTAAGAAAATCACGGCGCCCCACATTTTTCATCGCTTATAGTAGAGTGATCGCTTGCATTATTGTGATGTATAGCATTTATTTTCTACTTTTTAGTTCAATCAGAAAACGTGGGTTTTTTAAAACTTTTTTAATGATAATTATTTTCTACTTTTTAGTCTTTGTCTGTTTGTTTGCATTAAAATCTTGCTATCGATTTTATCTTTTCGCATTCACTTTTTTTTTGGGTAAACGAAGACAACTCGTAAAAAACACGTGCCTTGAACCCGTGTCGAGTGGGTTAGCAATCGTGTGCCCAACCACTCGACCATATCGTCTCCCCCATACTGGCCACCAGTTGTTCCGGTTGTTTGTACACAAACACCGCGTGACCATAAACTCCGTAAGCCAAAAGAGGGAGAGTACCGAACCTTGTTTTCATCAAATTACAATGACTGGGTTATGTCCCCTTTTCCCACGTTTTTTGTACAAATATATAGTGGTCTAAAAGGATCAATAAAATGTTTCCATGGATGAATTTAGTAATAATAACAATTGAATATTCTATTGTCATCGGAAACAAAGCTTCCCTGAAAATTTCAGCGCGCTAGCTAACTGGGAAGTGCCCGAAATTTCGATCGCAAGATTTGATTGGAGAACCAAACAAACAGACGCGAAAGCAAGTTAAAGAAAACGTGGGAAAAATGAATTTATGCTCCATAGTGCTCTTTGTCAAACAACTGCCTGGATGCAGGTGGTCCCATTAACCAACCCCTGGTGCTAAGATGGTCATTGGGGAACTCAATGTGCCCAGCCATACACTACCAATTTAAATATTAGAGTTGTGCCCTGAGTTCCCCTGCAGCTATTTAAGCACATGGGGTTCATTGACTGGGAGCCCTGCAGGGTTTGGGGATACTATTTGCACCATGGGCATCTGCCAGCATGTTGTGACCTCAAGTGTCCGGGCTCCTCTGTTGACACTATGGTGTCTACATTTGTTTAAAAAGTCTGATACTAGGGATATGGTGGGCTGCTACAAGCAATAACTAAACAGAACCAAGGGTTACACCCAGCGCCCCTGCAGTAGTGTAACTGATGGCTTCCAAGAGTGCAAAATAAGGGTGATCTTCTTATATCAATGTTTTCTGGGGCGTCTGGACAAAGAGCCCCCACAACTAAGATCTAAAAAACACAGAGCCTGCATTGCTTACATTTTAATAATTCAGTTTAAGAAAACAATGAATCCCTGAGATTGCAGCAACATGAAATAGGTACACTAATTCACTATTAAGCTTCAAAATGTAGGCCCTATACATTTATAAATTAAATATTTTTTTTGCAATCTATGAAGCTTTTGGAAAGATGATAACACAAACTAATTTTTAATATGATACTAAAATTGTTTTTCAAGTATTACAGAATGCTAACATGTAAGAACAAGCTATTTTTCATTCGACCAAGCATATGTGGATTATTTCATGGATCAGCACCATTATCATTCAACTCTGCTGATACTAGCAATTTAGTAAGCATGAGAAAGAATGAAAACATTGAAGTAAGTGGAGCTTCATTAGAAAAACTTACTCAGTCTTCAATGCCTTTTGCTAGTGCCAAAATAGGGAACTTTTTCCAAAGTGGCCCAGAATTAAAAAACCAGTACACTCAAGATTCACTTTTAAAGAGTTACTTGCGACACCATGTACCAGATAAGGTAGGCCTTATATGTAACTTTTTAGCTATGCATTAAGATCTATCTCTGATACTTATTTACATTATCTTAACTTTTCATGAGGAGGGTTTCTTGATTAGTTTTTGTAAAATTCCTACTCTTTTGACAAAAATGATTTTTAAAATTTAAATCTTTTCATTTAAGATATTTTCTTGAAACAATTTTTAAATTCCTTAGCATTTTTCTATTATTAATGCTGACCTTGAAAGATTTGGGGACAGAGTAGCTGGAGAGCTCTACAATCTTTCTCTTCGAATGGAAGCAGAGCAACCTAAGGTAGTTATGTCTTTAAATTAGTCTGAAATGAATTTGGTAAGAAATATCTGCTTAAAGTAAAATAATCCGGGTAAAAAGATGTTACGTTTTATTTTAATGTTATATTTTCTGTGTTAGAGTTGTATGAAGTATGTGTAGTAAAAGAACTAAGGGTAACATTGACCTTAATCAATCTTAAACCTAGTGTTCTAAGATTTTTTTAAGCAAGCTACTTATCAAAAAAATTCAGCTTGAACAAACAAATGCCTGGGGAATGAGGGTAGACAAGTTGATTACATCAACAGCATGGCAAAGAATGAAAGAGATAGCTGCAGAAGAAGGACTTGTTGCTTGTGGATATGAAAGAAAGTTTGGTGAATGGAGGTAATTTTTTTAATAATACAATTTAAATTGCAAAATATACTCATCCTTCTGTTTAGTGTTGCTTATACATCTCCTTCACACACACACTCAGGACGTGCACACGCATGCACACACTTATATCAGTATTTAGTTTTTGTGTGCTTTAATCACTGTAAAGTAAATTTGTTATTCTATCTCAAAGACCATTGAACAATCATAAGTCCGTTTTGCCTGATAAATCAAGAATCAAATACTGAACATCATGAGAGTAACACTTAAAAATGAAACGCAATTATTTTTTTTAAGTCGATTGTATCAGATAGCAAAGTTCTTTCTCTTCGAACCCTCTGGTGGGTTATACGGATGTCCACTAGCAATGACAAATGGAGCTGCAAAAACGCTTGAGGTATTTTTTTTCTTTCTGTTAGATCCTATCAGGTAAAGCATGATTCCTGTTCACTGAAAATTCTGCCCTAGCTTTTTTCTTTAGGCCTAGCTAAATAATCAGATTGTGGTGCTGAGTTATCTATCTATATATACATATATGTATATACATATATATATATATATATATATATATATATATATATATATATATATATATATATATATATATATATATATATACATATATATATACATATATATATACATATATATATATATACATATATATATATATACATATATATATACATATATATATATATATATATATATATATATATATATATATATATATATATATATATATATATATATATATATATATATATATATATATATATATATATATATATATATATATATATATATATATAATTAAACCAAGCATGCCTGCTGTGTGACCCAGCATACCTGGGCTTCACCATAAACACTATGAGGCCCTAAATTTGCTTGGATACTATGTATGGTTTACTAAAATTGATCATTAAATTATATATATGTGGTCAGTTAATTAGGGGTCCTGAACAGGTGGGTCAGGGCTATTACTTGATTTAACCTCTGGCACCCCAGCTGTCAGGTGACCCAGAGCGCCCAGGCTCCCTTTAAGTACTATGGCTCCTATATTTGTTTTAAAAAGCACCCTACACTAGATCACAGTGGGCTATTACATTAGATAACTAAACCTAACTAGAAATGGCATCCTGTTGTTGTACCTCACTATAACGGAGGGTGATTAGCGTACACTCAGTGTCTACATATAGCATGTCTATGGAGAGGCTACGATCCTAGAAATATAGCTCTGGCTTTGTTTACTGTAAAATTACAAGGGCACACAGTTGGGAACACTATTATAAATATAAATATTATAAAATGTTTTGTCATGTTATTTATAAACATTCTAAAATTGTAGGTTGTCTGACTATGTAGGCATGCAAAGGCATATAAATAAATATATAAATAAATCCCATAAACGCTGGGGGGGGGGTCATTAGGGCACAATGGATTTGTGTGGTGTGTCTAGGGCTAGTGTCAAATGGCAGCGCCCACCTCTCTCCATGCCTGACAACAGCCAGATGCCTCCATCTAGGCGGGTCACCTTTGTCAAGAACATGTGGCCGTTGAAGTTCATCTAGGAACTCTTGCACTCTAGCTGTTGACCTTTACTGGAAGGTCATACACCTAGTAATGCCGTGTTAGCATCAGTTGTTTGATTTTGGAGTTTTCTCTCCTAGATGAGTTGCTGTCCCCAGCTATTGAGGTTCATCTGCCCAGAGATTTGAACTCTGAACTTTTTGGTTTACCAACCATGAGCTTTACCATGCCAAACATAAAATTACAGATTTCACTTTAGGTACTAAAAGAACAGTGCCGTCCAGTTTATGAGAGAGCTTTCCATCGTTTAACAAGTAGAGATTCTAAAAGAGTTTGGACTTCTGGGCAATGGATGACAGAAAAAAAGGGGGGATCTGATGTTGGTATGTATATATGTTATGACCACAGAAGTGCTACATATTCACCCATTGGCTGGCTTGTTCACACATTAGCTGACTCACATGGTCAATGTCCAAAGAAATTAAAATTGACAGCACATTTCATATATGGCCGGAATGGTTTTGTCAATGTCCAAAGAGCCAAATTTACAGCACATTTTGTACATTGGCCAGCCACTTTGCAAACTGGCCGGGAATCCCTGACAATGTCTGATGGTGTAAATTAATTGTTTTGGCTGCAGTCATTTAGACCCTCTTTGAAAATACCTATGTTTCAGGTGCTGAAGTGGGATAGAGGTGTGTACTATTTAGTACAATAAAATAATTTGGCTATTTCTGTCATTTTCTTTACTTAACAATAATTATAGACCTAATTTCACAATTATAACGATATACACACTCAAAATGTGTTCATTATTTGGACATTAGCCAGTTTGAAAACTGGTTGTATAATGTCCAAAATGAAGACAATTTTTGGACATTGCTGGCCTATAGGAGGTGTAATTAGCATCTGCAGACGATGCACGCTTTGGCGAACTTCGGTCTTGGTATGTTATATAATGTAAACGTATATACATATATGTATATGTATCATCACCTTTTCCCGTTTGTGCCCAAAACACATGGAGCAGATTTTGCTGTGAGATATTTTGTCTGAGATATTTTGTCTGAAATGATTTGTCCTTGATATCATTTGTCCTGATATATTTTGTCCTGATATATTTTGTCCTGATATATTTTGTCCTGGTATCTTTTGTCCGTGATATCATTTGTCCTTGAGATCATTTGTCCTGAGATCATTTGTCCGTGAGATATTTTGTCTGAGATAATTTGTCCTGTTACCGTATACACATACAATCTTACATGAAATTTTGGATGATTTTAGATACCGATGTCTCAAAATAGACTCTTCTAAAATAGGCGTGTTGGGTTGTTAGTATTATTGTAACTTTGACTAGTTTATGGTTAGAAATTAGGTTTAGGCATATGGTATGACTAGGGTTAGGGTTAGCGATAGGGTTAGCATTGACATTAGCAAGCTGTGTGTATTTTAGTTAACTACCAGTAATCTTACACACCTTTGCGGACACTGGTGTAAAAATTCGTTCATCTAACTGAAACAGTTCTCAAGATATCGATATTTTAGAAACAAGAAATTGAGTAAAGTACCACTTCCGGGTTTAAAAAAAAATCACTCAAACGTTCAAATAATTCTGTAGGGAGCCAGACATTTTCCTGAAAGACACTTGCCCAAATGCCGTTTGACCGAAGGCCGATTTCCCAAATGGACACCTGACCGGATGCGACAAATGCCCAAATGGACACTTGCCCAAATGCCGAAAAATGTTAATATTAAATAATAAATAATATTACCAAATAGACATTCTTAATCAATTCATGTTTGAAATTTTAATAATCAACACAATCATAAGCATAAAAACAAAGTTGGTAATATTTTTAAAATTCAGTTTTTATTTTTTGCAAAGTGAGAACTTGCTGTATTCTTTAATAAATTTAAGTTGATATTGAGGGCAGTGTCTTTATACTCTCTTGATTAATGTTTTGAACACCTTGTTTAGCCTAAATGTTGCGGTGGTTATATAGCGTCTATGACACGCTGTAGGCGGCGCCACGTCTTGCAACATTCATTCAACAGGGACGCATTTGTTTATCTTGTTATGCTTAGCTTCTGTGGTGATCATTTCACAACAGAACGCGCACAGTCTATGTGGCAAATTTAAAAAATAAAGGTAGTCAATTATGTTTTGTTTCCATTTAATGCACTTTGTTTAGACAATGATTGAAGTGATTACTTTATAAAGAAAGCAAAATTCATTTAAAATCATAGATAGAAAATAAAATGTATTTGTACACTTTATATGCGGCTGGGCATAGTGCTGACCACACTCTCTTCATATGCCGAGGTCACAGAAACAAGTGAACTCTACTTCACTTGCCCCATAGACCGTCAGGTTTGAAAGGGAAACTTTACTTTACTTACACTTTATATAGCAAATACAAATCAATTAAGAATGTATGCATGGTAATATATATTTTACGTTTTCTTTCTTTTTTGTTTAAATATGTAAAGCTTATCAAAATTTCAAATTTTAATTGACTGCAAATAATTATTTGGTAATATTTAATGTCAACATTTTTTGTGTGCAAGTGGCTTTCAGGCATTTGTCGTATTCAAGCAAGTGTCCATTCGGGCATTTGTTACATTTGGGAAATCGGCCTTCGGGCATGTGGCTTTTGGGCATTTGTCGTAGACCCGATTCTGTGAATACTATTTAAAACATAAATGAGAGATTTTAACCACAACACAAAATAGTACCAAAGTTATCAGTTTTTGAGAAACTGGAAATAAAGTAAGTTCTACTTCCGGTTACCGAAAATCACTTAAAAGTGGATAAAAACCTATTTATAGGACATAATATTTATATACAAATCTTTGTTTAGGTTACTGCTAATGATTATCTATCAACGTGCTTGTCCTGTTGATTTACAATTTTTTTCTTTTTTTAGCAGGAGGAACAGAAACTGTTGCTATCAAACAGACTGATGGTTCTTATAAGTTATATGGATACAAATGGTTCTCTTCTGCAACTGATGCAGATGTAGCATTGACTCTTGCAAGAGTGTTGGATGCTAATGGAGCAGTTGTTGAGGTTCATTTTCTTTACTTAAAAAAGCTATGTAAAGTCGATATGGCCTACTAATTGATATATATTGTTAACAAGCCGACCCATGGCGTAGCATATGCCACTATTTAGTTGTTTTATTTTCTACTTTTAGTAATTCATAATTTGTGAATTGGACACTACCAATGCTGCGACTGAAAATATTTTGCTTTAAAACACTATCAGTAGGACGATTATCCTCACCCTCCCCACCCCAGTGAAAGCAGCTGTACGTGACGACAGTTTACAGACCACAATGAACAGTTCAAGCAGAACTTGTTTCCCCCCCCCCCCCCTTTAGTTTTAAATTGTTAAAAAACTAAATTATCTGCCCCTAATAGCCGTCACTAATACCGGCTCTATGGTTTAAACATTCGACTTAAACCATAGGTCACCAGACTGGTAGGGGTGATAGCAATATGGTCTGTTGCGCATGGATTGAGAGCGAGGGGGGGGGGGGGGTGGGGGTGGGAGGAGGGTTAGATAGTCGTCTTGCTTGCATGGTGGTGTCCACGTAGAGAATTATATATATAGATACAAAAATTAACATATGTTATTCTTATGAAATAGTTTTGTAATCGACAGAATTCTCATATCCAACCATAATAATTTAGTTTTTTGATTAGTTTATTTTGGGTAATTAAATCATCATCTATAAAGGCATTAAAGGTCCGTGTTTTCATTAATCTGCAATCTTTACTTGAAAGCTGATTGACCGAGCCTACAGCTTCTCAAAACATATTTTAAACTTGCCTTAAAATATATTTAAAAATACAGTATTCACGTGAGGGGAAATCTTTTTAAAAAAACATGTTTTTATATTATTTACATATTTTTTTGATTAGGGAACTCGAGGGCTATCCCTATTTTATTTGGAACTAAGAGATGAACACGGGGCTATGAATAATATTCAGATGTTGAAGCTCAAAAATAAACTTGGGACTAAACAGCTCCCAACTGCTGAGTTATTGATTGATGGGGCTCAAGCAATTAAGGTCTGGTATAAAAACGTTGAAAAAATTACTTTTTGACTATTTATTTTCTATTACTTTAACCCTTGATTGATTTTGTCTAGGTCTAATATTTTTCTAATTTATGTTGAGAATATTTTGAAACCAAATTTATTTTTCCCCTCCAGTTATGTTAAAATTAATTTGGACTAAAAACTTTACCCAGTTATCAGATGATGGTAGAGGAGTTGCGTCTATGTCACACATGTTGACATTAACTAGAATACACACTGCAATGGGGGCAGCTTCTGCAATGAGACGGTATGAATAATTTTGTTGATATTTTTATATTTCAATATTCCTAAACTACTTTTAAAACTTGTTATATTTATTTTTAAATAAATAGTTTTAGACTTTTAATTACTCTTTTCAAAGAATATGTAATCTTGCAAAAGACTATGCCATGAAACGTAAAGCATTTGGGAGGAATCTTCACAGCCAGCCCTTACATGTTCATACACTTGCTGAGATGGAGGTGGAAACTAGAGGAGCAACTATATTTGTATTAGAACTGGCACGTTTGCTGGGTAGACAGGAAGTATCTAGCAGTTCTCTTCAGCTTGAAGAGGAGAGTGAAGTTTTGAGACTTATTGTTCCACTTGCAAAGCTGTATGTGTCCAAACAGGTACATTCAAAAAGCAGTAGTACTCTAGTTTATTTTGTATGCATTGAGCACTCAATTTTTCATTATCTTACTTTTAAATACTTTTAACATATTTTTTTTAATAAAGCCAAAGTAACATAAATATGCCAAATGCCTCTACTCATTTAATGTTTCCCCAAGTCTGTTGCAGTTGTTTCTGAGGGCTTGGAATGTTTTGGTGGCCAGGGTTATATAGAGGACACAGATTTACCAAGAATCTTGCGAGATACACAAGTAAATTATTTAGGCTTAAGTTTTTATTCAATAAACTTTTTTTGGTCAAATATAGATGTTTAAATTATCATAATTGTGACATTGTTATTCTGCTTGTAAGAAAAATGGAATTGCACAAAGAATTTTAATATATATTTATCACTATAGGTAAATGCTATTTGGGAAGGAACTACCAATATTTTATCCCTTGATGTGCTGAGAGCAATTATGAAGTCTTCAGGCTCAGTTCTAAAATGTTACAAAAAAAATGTTTTAAAGAACTTAGAAACAGGTAGAAACAACAGTGCTCTAATGCCTCAGATTAAAACACTGGAAGAATCTTTGGATAAAGTTTTGGCTTATTCTTCTAAATTATCAAGAGTTTATCTTGAAATGGCATCAAGAGATTTGGCTTACAGTCTGGCTGCAATTTACATAGGTAAGTTGATTGAAAAAAATTCCAATACATTATATTGAAATGATTTATTTTTAGAGAAGTCGGTATACATCTTTTCTTTTAACTCCCTTTTCTTAACTTATTATCAGTAGGGTACTATTAAATTTCTTTGACCATTTCAAAATTACATTGTTTCTAATTTTTTTAAAATCATTTTACCTGGACTATACATTGCTTGATTATCATCATCTTTTCTCTTTTGAGTCCAAGACACATGAGGCAATAACCTTGGCATACTTGGGGATATTGTGGTCAGCACTATGCTCAGCTGTCTTAGTTTCACTAGTCAGGTACTCATCAGAACCTGGGATTCAAACCTCGAGACTTAAGTGTTAGCAGCATGACCACACTGTCCCATTTGCTTGATAATACTATGGTTTGACCCTAATAACACATCGATAGTTTGATGATTGCTTTATTTCTGATTGAATTGCACTTTTTATTAAATAAACCTTTGTTATTTTATGCTTTTGAAACTCTAACCTTAGGGAGAGATTGGAGAAGGGTCTGAAAAATGTTGATTTTTGTAGACTGGGAAGAGGGAGGGGAGGTTGGGAGGTACTGGTCCATGTTGACATCCATATGTTACATTTAATATAAAAAATTATGGTTACAGCAAGTGGCGGCAACCTGTTGAGACGGAAGAGCCAAAAGTTACAATTTACAAAATTTCCCAGTTTTTAAAGAGCCACCAACAATGTTTTTTCAACATTTGGTATTTGATTAGGATTAGTTAAATAAATTTAATTTCTTATTTGAAATAAATAGCTTTAATTATGAAATAATATTAATTCATGTAAAAACATACACATGTTTCACCAGAATAATAAAATTATTAATCAAATAATGTAAGCCTACTATCCCAGTCCAGTTTAGAAGCTGTTCTTTTTTAAAAAAAATTTCTTTTTACGGATAACACCGGCTCAGGAGGTGTCTCCCATTAGCCAGGCAGGTCTCAACACAGCAAACTCAGACTAACTGGCTTGAATATCGGTTTGATTACCGTGTATTGGTCGCTTCTGTCCTTCGGTTCTCACCAGGCTTATATTCCACCCTACCGCCAAGTGAAAATGAAATTATATAACTGTTAATATTTGTACAAGGAGCTGGAGAGCCGCATCCTGACATCAAAAGCCGTAGGTTGCAGACCCCTGGGTTACAGCATATATATATATGGTTACTAACTGAGTGTGTCACAACAGACAAGACATTTAACCTGTAATAGCAAAAGTGAAGCCAAAGTTTTTTTTTTCTTACAGTAGTCTGTTATGATTCGTCCATTATGAGTAGATAATTGCAAATGAAAATTCACCCACTTGACAATTAAGTCAAAATGCAAAGACAATCCTTATGTCTTGACTTGGTTAAATTTTAAAATTTACTCTCCTTAGGTTTGAAAACGTTTGTGAACACTGGCTGATAGAGCATCATTATTTAATAATCTTGTTATCTCCCCTTCTGATGTTGCCTATTGTGATCTTTAACAAAATTAATTTTTAACTACTAATTCATTAATTGGAAATGCACTTGTCTATAGAGTTTGACAAATAGCTTCATAAAAATGGGTCAAACTTGTAAAATTTGATTTAGCACAAACTTACCCTCAGATTGGTTACCCAAACACCACCCTCTGTTTTTAGCTTAGTAATGCCTCTTCTTTTACTTTTATGGCCAAAAAGGTTTAAAAACTTCATATTTGTTTATAGTGTCAATTTTTTCATCCGATGGCTTATTTATATAGGCTACAATAGGTTCAATCACTTTACACCATTAACTCAGCAGGATTTGCTGTTTATTTTAAAGCTCTTTAATGGCATCAACAGTTTTTACCTTATATTTTGATTGTATGAAGCAACATAATAATTTTCTGTTTAATGGAGTAGGTAGCAAATCATTACAGTGGAGCATTACTTGTCATAAAACATAAAATGAATTATAACATTGATTTTTATTGACAAAGCCATCAATTACAGCAGAAGGGTGAAATAAGGATAGCATTTTTATTGTGTTGAGCTGTTGCCACTATATTTTGTAATATCCGACAGGTGCCTTGTTGGTTAATCATGCTTCACATCCAGATGCCACCAGCTCAGATATTTATACAGCACAGCGGTCAGTAATAAACAATTAATTTTTCTTAGTAATTAGTAACAGTGTAGTTGTTTGTCTTTAAATACTTTTGCAAAAGTCATAAATGAGTAATACAAATACTAGTTACAAGATCACTAGGTAGAAGTACTTAAATTACTGAGAAGACATAGACAAAGCCATGACATCCCCTTTCCCAAAGCAAATCATCAGTTTTTCACTCCTATACATAATTATGCATATCATATATATATATATATATATATATATATATATATATATATATATATATATATATATATATATATATATATATATATATATATATATATATAATGTGTGTGTGTCTTAAATATCTTTATCATATTAATATCTTTAACTACTTCCCCTTTTCAAAAATGTTCATATAAAAGCTTTTAACTTTTGTTTCCCATAACATTTCACTATTAAGCACTTGGTGAAATATTACATTTTATGTAATGATGGTGACAGATATGGCCAATGTTTTACCTTGATGTACGGATGCGTACATTGTCACCAACTTCAGCTTGTTTAAATTTGTTGTCCACGATGTCTTGTTTATTGTGACACAATCTGCAGGTAATATTTCCTCTGTATCCTTCCGCAAATAGCATGGACATGGTTGCCACAGGATCCACAAGAACGGGCTGCACTTCAATGTTTTTCACAAACTATACAGAATCTGTTCGCCACGTTATTGTCACGCAACTGGTCTGGACGTTCCGCCACGGCAGCAGATGTGTTAGCTGAGGATGTCGTTGCATTTATGGCAACCTCCATTTCTTGTTCCATGTTCTCAAGATCTTTCTCAGTAACTAAACTATCGAGTGCCTCTCTTGGTAGATTTGAAGTGCTAAGTCCCACTTTTGCTTTGCATCCAAACAAGGCTTCGTATGGCGATTGTTGGATTCCTTGATGAAAAGAACGATTTTTCCCACGTTTTCTTTAACTTGCTTTCGCGTCTTTCCAATCAAATCTTGCGATCGAAATTTCGGGCACTTCCCAGTTAGCTAGCGCGCTGAAATTTTCAGGGAAGCTTTGTTTCGGATGACAATAGAATATTCAATTGTTATTATTACTAAATTGATCCATGGAAACATTTTATTGATCATTTTAGACCGCTATATAATTGTACAAAAAACGTGGGGAAAAAGGGACATAACCCAGTAATTGTAATTTGATGAAAACAAGGTTCGGTACTCTCCCTTTTTTGCTTACTGAGTAGTTGTCACGAGGTGTTTGTGTACAAACAACCAGAACGTAACAACTGGTGGCCAGTATGGGGGAGACGATATGGTCGAGTGGTTGGGCACACGATTGCTAACCCACTCGACACGGGTTCAAGGCACGTGTTTTTTACGAGTTGTCTTCGTTTACCCAAAAAAAAGTGAATGCGAAAAGATAAAATCGATAGCAAGATTTTAAAGCAAACAAACAGACAAAGACTAAAAAGTAGAAAATAATTATCATTTAAAAAGTTTTAAAAAACCCACGTTTTCTGATTGAACTAAAAAGTAGAAAATAAATGCTATACATCACAATAATGCAAGCGATCACTCTACTATAAGCGATGAAAAACGTGGGGCGCCGTGATTTTCTTACAGTTTCTAATACTGTTGACTCTCTACAAGCTCCCTAATAAAAGTCAATAGTATTATCTAATCAATAGTAATATAAATTTTACATCTTATATTAACAATGACCGATAAAAAACTTTTACTTCGGCGCCCCACGTTTTTCATCGCTTATAGTAGAGTGATCGCTTGCATTATTGTGATGTATAGCATTTATTTTCTACTTTTTAGTTCAATCAGAAAACGTTGGTTTTTTTAAATACTTTTTTAATGATAATTATTCATAAATTGAATGAATTTGAGACTCTCAGCCCAATCGGCTGATTCATTTGTTTGCATCCATGTCATCATCATGTTTTGAAGATCTTGGGTGGCACGTTCGACAGAATCTTGGCTTTGGCTATGCCTTGGTTTTCCGTGAACTAGTTTAAATTCAGGCCACATGTTCTTTAGTTCAGAAATAACTTGATAAACAAATTCTCTTCTATTATCTGATTGAAAAATACTTGGGGCACCAATAGCCGTGAAGATATCCAGCAGCTGGTAAGCAACTGGAATGCAATTATGTCGGTATTTATCATGCAGTCCAGTCAAGTCGCGGTGATGGGTCTGCTTCATTTGGTATTCCCCTTTTGTTGGGGAATTATGGTTTCTGACGCCCACGCCAAATCAAGTCGCTTTGACACTATTGTTCAACTTACAAGGGTAGCATCGAACGCGGCAAAGTCTTTTGTACGTTCGGTCTTGTTGCACGTGGTCGGTGACGCCGACTGTCTTTGATTTTGTTCTTTGATGATTGTCTCACCTCGTCATCATGGAGGAGGCTGTCACATACAGTTGTAGCCCATATATAGAAACTAACATGGATTTACATTTTTTTTTCTTTTGACAGCCATCTGCTATGTCTGTCTCATGGTCTGACGGCCCTTTTGGTCCATCTCGCCTTGCATATAGAAATAGAATGATATACAAGCAAGAGCTAAACAATACGTTACTCTCAATGAAACCGCACCCAGAATAATGAAAACGCGATCACAACTTAGTCTAGATAGAACATTGGCCAGGACATACCGGCCAGTGCGCGCAATACGCTCTTAGTGCTAAGTTTTTCGGGCTTTGGATAAGAGAGCCGGCCAATGCACACATTGGCCGTCCAATGCGGGCTTTGGTCGCACTTCGGGCTTCGACCGTAACATATATGATGATATATATATATATATATATATATATATATATATATATATATATATATATATATATATATATATATATAATTTCCTTTCATATTAACCCTATTTTTGTATCCTAGTCCTCGACATTCTTCATTGTGTAGGCTAAGCAAAATTTCTCCAGTAGTGTTAACCGTATCTCTTTTGCTCATTTGCTTGTTGTATTGTATAGTATTGAAGTCCTAAGACAAGACTAGCATAAGTAGCATTCCTTGCAGTCTACTACAGGCCTGCTCACTAAAAATGTCTACATCGTTCCAAATACATTAGGGTATCTCACTAGGGTGTTTTCCCAAATTTACATCCCAGGTCATGTCTGGCCTAGGGCATCCACCCCCTTTGTCACCCAAAAACCCAGCTCTGCTTGGTTCACTGGGTCTTATCCAGCAATGTAACACTCGAACGTGGACACCTTTTTCTTGGAGTTTGGTATCCAATAGTCATAGATATTAGATGCACAATTATCCTATACCCACACCCTACATATACTCATGATTTTTATATTAACCACTGGTCATTTAACCAATGAAACCACTTTATTGACGCAAAGCAACTCAGAATGATTTCCAAAGTCCTAATTTCTTGGCATGTTATCAAATTTTCTATAGTGATTTGTAATCAATTGCAGAACTGTCAAAAGTGAACTAATACCTTACTAAAGAGCTAATAATATTGAGTAATCTGTAAGAGAGGGGAACATTAGATTCCCTTCTATGCAGTGGCGTAGGTAGGGGGGTGCAAATCAAAAGTTTGAGGGGGGGGGGGGGGGGGGTGCGCTAATCGAAAGTTTGACCCCGGGTAAAAATTTGAAGCCCCCCCCCCCCCAATGAGACGATCCTGGCTCCGCTAATGCTTCTATGTATGCATTGTAACATACATATACATGCACATATGTTTAAATATACGTTTCATAAGTATACATATGCATATAGCCTGTATATATATAATCTATTGGGTTATTGGAGGTGGGGTCTTTCTTCCTGGAGTTGGCCCCGGTCATCGAAACACCCCTGCACGCCGCTGGTTGTAAGAAGCGAAAATATAAAATGAAAGTTTTATACAAATAACTAGCCGGCCAGGCCCTGCTCTGGCTTCTGTGAAAAACCTTTCTGTTAAAGACCATTACCTGTGTGTTTAGTAATCATCATAAACCCGGCATTGCACACCCAAACCACAACAAACCAAAAGCAACAAAACGCAAACATAACGTTAACACAATTACAAATACAAACGAAAACAAAAACCCAACAACAAACCCAACCACAAACACCAATACAAACACAAAGAAAAAACAAACAAAAAAGCAAACGAAAACAAAAACCTAACAATAAACCCAACCACAAACACCAATACGAACACAAAAAAAAAAAAACAAACCAAATCCAAACGCAAAACCAACCACAAACACAAATACAAACACAAACCCAAAGAAAAAAACACAAACGAAAAAAAGAAAGAACAAAACACGAACCAAATCAAAACGCAAACCCAACCTAAACACAAAGAAAACACTAACGCGAACATAAACGCAAAGTGCTCACAGTCTAGCCCGGGGCGGAATCGCATGTTTCAGCTTAATAAACGACTATAATACCCCAACTTACATAGTCTTTTGAACTCACTTAAATGAACGTAGGCGCCAAACCGAACACGGGAGGCCCGGGGCCCCAAATAGCACCCTGTCAGGGCGCCAGAGGACGATTCACTTAAAGACTATAGTAACCTTTCTTATCCATACTCTATCGCACTGTTTAAAGCGAAATTATGCACCATAGCGCTCACAGGATAGCCCCAGGGCGCCAAATTGAACCCTGGTGGGGCGCCGGCGGACGCCCCTGTTTCAATTTAATGAACAATTATAATACTCCAAGCTTATCCGTAAAATACCTACAACATTTGCACTTGATCAATCCCCGCTAATTATGTAATTATTTTTTCCCCAACACCAAAACAAAGTAATAAAAAGTAAATTCTTTTCCACTAATGCAATGTTTTATAAAGGGAAGTAATTATGTTTTCCTAATTTATCAAAGGGAAGTAAGTGCTAAAGGACTAAATATAAATAATTTTCAGACATAATTAGAATTTTTGTATAAGATGATATTTTTTTGAAATTGTGTTTAATGAACATGCCGACAATTATTACTATCAGTTTGAAAAAATGAAAATTATTTCCCAACACTTTCAGTATTAATTTTTTTAACTCATAAATTTAGACCGTGAGCACTATAATAATCTAGCACTTAAATCCATCGAAGTATCCACGACAAACTTATGTTTACATACAGAATTGAGCTTTATATATTAGATTTGACTGTTTCTGTAATTTACTTAATTTTCAAATTAGACCGAAGGGCATAATCATAACGGTATATAAACACCCAAATTATGCTTATAATCTTATATTTGGATCTTTGGCCGGACAGTGTAAAAAAAATAGTAGGTGATATTCGAGCTCTTGTTGTAACTCACAAACGCACACTTTATTCTACTCTTGATTTACTTTTATCACTTTCAACTGCAGTCCATTTAATAAAACAGCAACATGTAGAAGTTTCCTTATCTCAAAAACCTTGCATGTCATGGCATATGTCGTATGTCGAGGTACCACTGTATGTGGATATGTAGAAATATTTGCCTGAAAAAAATGTGTAGGCCTATAGAGGCAATGTTGTAGACAGGTCTTGGGGATGTTAAAAAATGTCCATATAACTCCTTTTTTCCCCTACCACTGCCCCCACCCCCTACCTGTAGCTATGCCCCTGGGTCTAAGTATTTTGAACTGTACGATATTTAATGCAAGTTTGTATTTTTGGTCTTTAACATTTTAGCTAAATTCTTTAATAGAATTGTTTAAGTTTAAAAACAAACTCTCATTCTAGGTGGTGTGAAAAAGATTTAGCTGCACTTTGCAGTAAAGATGACAATAAGCACTTTACCAACACCGCTGAGATGGAAAATGTTAGCCTTGTGTTTGATGGATGTTACCATCAAAGTAACTTGTGAATGCTACATTAAAGAATTTTGCTTAATTAAAACATTAAAGAGTCTGATTCAACCCTACTCCTAACCTTTTCTTTTTTCTAATCAAAATGCTGCTTTAGTTTAATCAAAGAACCATTAGAATAGTAGTGACTAAATACCATAAATGGCCACGCATCAGGGTCCACTAACACTATTTTCCCCATGCCAATTTATAGTTATTAAAAAGTAGTTTATAATGTTTTCTCGTCTTTTTAGTGCATTGTTACATAAAAGCTTGTTATTAAAACGTTTTTTATGAAAAAAATTTCAGTACTTAAAATTTAATTTTTTTTTCAATAGAGTTGCATGACTAAAAACCATTGCGCACCTAATGAACGTGATGACACGTGTATAATAGTGCAGAGTAGTTGGATGAGACAGCCTACTAATTTGGACAAAATTTAAATTAATTGATACAAAAATTAATTAGGCATCTAATGAAGTCAAATTTAATGTCATGTTGCATTGTCTTCCTGTTTTGACCCACGTGGCAACTTTGAACCGTTTCTGTCAGTTAGAAGTGCCCGAATTTTCGCTCGGCTGTTTCGATCTAGACAGACACACTGACGACATACTGACGAAGAAGTGAGTTAAATAAAAGCTTGTAACAACTCCGTAGTCTTGCTTTAGACTAAATTTTTATTTTATATCATAAGCGTTGAGAATATTAAAATTAAAATGTAATACTTAGGCTATAAACATGTATTTCTATTTCACCATGATGATAATATTTTGTGTTATATTTTTAGTCATAATTATAATACTGTATGATCTATCTGTTACCATATTTGAATTTTGAATAAACCCTGAAAAAACTTGGTAGCCTTGTTTTTTTTTCGTCATTCGTTTTACCCTAAATTTTCTCGAATATTCTTATATAACGCTACGGGGGATTGCAACTCGGGATAAAGACGTTATTGTTAATCCATTTTTAATTACTTAAACTTCTTAAAATAGAATAGAATCGCGTAGAAAAAAAGAAATGCGCACCATGTGAACGCTAAACAAAATGTCTATAATAGTTCGGAATATTATTAGTACTTTATAAATTAACGTGCGTTTTGTTTTTGAGAAATCAGAAATAGCGTAAATTACTGCTTCCGGTCAACGAAAATTACTCAAAAATTTGACAGAAGGCAAAAAAATAGATCTTTTACTTATATTAGTTATTAAATTCAAGGGAAAAAAATCATTACTTTTGTCGTAAGTTATTAAATTTGGTGTCACCCCCATCGCAATTGTCGATTGAAATATCAGTTATTACAATTCTCAACCAAACCTTTTTGCTCAGGCAAATATTACAACGTTTAGATGGTGTCCCCCCCCCCCCCCGCATGATATGATAGCTTTAAATTGTGCCCAGATGATACTAACGATGTTTATCTATAGTAGATTATTAATACGGCTAGACGTGGCATTGTTTTCTCTATCGTTAGCAGGTTTACGTCATGGTTGACCCAAACCCACTCTTGTCGGGACTTGTCAACTTAGCTCTTAGAAGACTATTTAACTATTGTTTTCTTTATTTATTTTGCTATTTTTTGGGATTTAATTTTGCATGGGCGGCCCCCCGGAAAGATGCGATTTGGTGCCCTGGTCTTTCCCGTGAATACGTTCGGTATAAACAGTGTGATAGACAATGGATAGGATGGGTAGTTACAAACGCTTACTAAATTGAATCAGGCGTATCATCTGGCGCCTTGGTAGGGTGCGATTAGGCTTGAAATAAAAATGTCTGTTTCAGCTCCCAAAGGCTCACATGGGCCACTGAGGGCCATGTAATACGTTTTATTTTAATAATCAGAAAAATTAAAAAATTAGACTATTAACTGGGATGTTCTTTTTTGTCCGTAAAAAAATCCAAACAGTTTTCGTCACTTTGCAAATGATGCAATTAGTATCTATTTTTAGACGATCCAATCAGAAATTGAGATCGAGCATCTAAAAATAGACCATATTGCATCATTCACACTGATGTTTAAAACACGTCAAATACTTTTTTTACGTGTTAAATAACAAATCCTGTTCATTTGTGTCACTTTAGCGAACGACGCAATCTGCATCATTGTTAACAGGATGCTATTTGGCACGATGTTAGTTTTAAGGAGCCAGTGGTGGTACGCTGCGCCTAGAGGGCCCCTCTACGTCTCTGACACATGGGCGGTCACCAAAGTGTGTTCTAACATATTATTTCGGTGAGTGATTAATGTACACTCAAGGTTATCGTGCGGTAGTGTAGGTAAACCCATGTCCCGATATTTATGATCCAAGCGCAGGCATTGTTTACATTTAAATAACTCACTTTTAGAAAACAAGGTCACGAGTCTAAGAATATAGGATTGGTAACGCATGGATATAACCCTTGTTATATATTTCGTCGGACTTTCTTCTATTCCCGCGCAACGCGCGGGGACGGGTACGTTAGTTACATACTAAAGTAATTATTGATCTGTTTTGACATTTACAATTAAATGTGTAGACATATACATTTCTATATTAAGAGTGTGATTATTTCCCCCAGTTTGCTTGTCTTAATTAATATTCCAGGAATCATTGAGTCAATTTTTTTACAAGGATTACAAAACAGATTGTGTTGCGTTCATTGTTTTTGGATGTATTCTGTGGATAATTTTTTGTTTTTGTTTAGAGTGATAAACTTTTTGTTTTGTTGGCCTAGCGAAGCAATGACACACAGCTAGTGTATATATATATATATATATATATATATATATATATATATATATATATATATATATATATATATATATTGTTACGACCCGATCTACCTAGATCTTTCTATTTAGGATGGGAAGTAGACAAGAACACACGATCTAACGAACACCTTTTTAATAACAACGTAAGTTTAATTTCACAACAGAGATGCAATATATTGAAAAGTAACCGCCACCAAAAATACAACACAAAAATCCTACCACCTATTCTAAACTATACTATCTACAACTACACGTCCTAAATGGTGAGCTGCCGTACCCTGACTCTCAAGCCTAGCCTAGGTCTAATACATCTCGTGGCTTTCCACTAGCTCACAGAGACGACCCAGAGGCAGAGAATTATATCTGTTACTTACTTGTAAAATTTCATTTATCTATCAGAAACAATACTTAAGTTATAGGCTTTTGAAAAATTGAAAGTATAATAAGTTCCACTTCCGGTTACCGGAAATCGTTGAAAGTTGATGCAGAACTTCATATGCGATATAATACTTATCTATAAAATTTCATCAACTTAGCTGTAACGGTACTCAAGTTATCGTGTTCACATACATACACACATACATACATACACATACACACACATTCCCACAAATACGGACTAAATTGCAAAACTATACTTTTCCGACTCAGAGAGGTGTAAAACGTCGAAATTTGTGAAAATTTCGATTTCGATTTTTTGCACGATTACAATAGATCCTCTTTACTTTTTACGAGAAAGTAAAATCAACACATTAATTATATCACAAATAATGCATAACTAATGTACAAAAACTGAAGTTGGAATACGGACATAAGGCGAAATTGCATAAGCCAACTTGCACATTCAAATTTACAATAACGAGCCGATCCGCGGCATATCATACGCAGCTATTTAGTTGTTTTATTTTCTGCTTTTCAGTAATTCTTAATTTGTGAATTCGACAGTACCAATGCTGCCACTGAATATATTTGCTTTAAAACACTATCAGTAGCTCGTTAAGGACGATAACCCCCCCCCCCCCCCCCCCGTGAAAGCAGCCTCCTCTTAGTTACCTCCCCTAAGTTTAAAATCGTTTCAAACTAAATTATCTGCCCCTAATAGCCGTCACTAAACGATTGTAAACATTTAGCGTGAACCACAGCTCACCAGACCATGTAGGGGTGGGGAGGTAGGGAGCGAGCTTACAGCTTGTTTTCTAGCGTCTCCAAGAAGAGAATTATATATATATATAGATTTTTTTTACTAATGTTCGACCCCCCCCCCTCCCCCATGCACACACTTGCACACTCCTGAGCTGTTGTTTAATAGTATGCTTGTTAAGTTGAATTTAGCATTGTAAAGAAACTTAAGAGGATATGCTCATTTGTTTTTTTCTTTAATTTTTTTTTACAGTTTAAAAGATCTGTAGTTTTTAAACACAATTACAATGTTTGGCACACGAAAGTGAATATTAAACAGCAAAAAGGAATTTGAAAACAATTTCGGTTGTCATGGAAACCCGAAAGAAACACCAGCTATTTTCTACTTTTATTTTAGTATATATTACAACCTTTGTCACGACTACTCTTTGATAGAGCTACTTGTGAGAATTCCAGAAGGTCCAAAAAATTGCAATCTTTTCAGTATGTGAAAGTTTTAAAATTTGCACGTGAAAGACAGTTTCTAACACTCTTTCTTTTTTGTTTCTTGAATATTACAAGGAATGCTAGAAGGCTAATAATAAAATATAAAGTAAGGTTTTTGTTTTTTAACGCACCTTCCTTGTCGGAAAAAAATAAACAAGGTTTCATTTTTTACTTTCTCGTATGGGGGAAGTATTGTAATCGTTAAATAAATCGATATCGATATTTTCAAAAAATCTCTATGTTTTACACGGTGCCCTGTCAAAACGGCCCGGGACAAAACGGCCCCGTCAAATCGACCCCCGACAAAACGACCCAGTCAAAATAGCCCCGTCAAAAGGGCCCCGACTTATTGGCTCCCGTCAAATGGGCTCCCGTCATATTGACTTGCGACATATAGGCTCCCGACAAATGGGCTCCCGATATTTAGGCTCCCGACAAATGGACTCCCGACATATTAACCCCTGACAAATAGGCTCAGGACATATTGGCTCCCGACAAAGCGGCTCCCGACATATTGGCTCCCGACATAAGGGCTCAAGACAAATGGGCTCCCGGCAAATGGGCTCACGGCATATAGGCTACCGACAAATGGGCTCCCGACATATTGGCTCCCGGCAATTGGGCTCCCGACATATTGGCTTTTGACAAAATGACTCCCGACATATTGGCTCCAGACCAATGAACGGCATGACCACTATTGGCATAAAAGTAACCATTGTGTCCTCCAATACCACTATAACCTCTTTTAAATGCCCGAATGAAATTTTTTTTCATAAACCAACATTAATTCACAAACAAATCGAGCCCTTAACAGCTAAATACCACCAATTCTAAAGTTTTGATAATGTTTAATTTACAACAGAAAAGATCTGTTGCTTAAAAGCGAGCACAGAAATGTAAATGTATGATATACATGATGTTTATATGATAACAGCATTTTGTTTTGATACCTACAAGCATACTGCAGTTAGAAAGGTACAGCGTGGACCCTTCTCCTCACACACTGAGCTGGAACAGCCTATAACCGACTCAATTATAGATGTCATAGATAGATGACCCTTAAATTAAAACATACTATATTTTATAATAGATAAACTAATATAAAAATAAGGCCTGCCGAACAAGAGATGCATACGTTGTATTACATAAGAGTGTTGGATAAGTTAATTCTAAAGAAAACTGATGAAGGGGTCCCACTGGCAGGTGTCATATTCAATGAGACCGCTTTGCCGGGAGACTAAGTCTCTACAGAAACGGTATTGTCAGTGCAGTGGCGTAGCTAGGATTTTTGGGCCCCTATGCAAAAATTATCAGTGGGCCCCCTTCGTCAGCCGTTAGGCCAGTGGCGTCGCTAGGTAGGGTGTCACCCAGTGCGGCACTTCGTATTGTCACCCCCCTCCCAGGAAACAAAGCATATATATATATATATATATATATATATATATATATATATATATATATATATATACATATATATATATATATATATATATATATATATATATATATATATATATATGTGTGTGTGTGTGTGTGTGTGTCGGCCTACATAGGCCTAAAATTTATATATATGCCACATACTTGTACACGTACGTGTATAAGCTTTAATCACTGCAGACTTAATAGTAACGATGTATATCTACAGTCTGTTTACATTACAGTTGGATGTGGCATTGTTTTCTTTATAGTTTACGTCGTGGTGTCACCCCTCCCCCTCTTGATATAATTTTCGATTTTTACTTAGAAGACTATTTAACTTTAACTTATGGATCTGGAAAAATGGCATTTCATTCTATAAAGTTTGCAATTTTTTGCCTTTGGTGTCACCCCTTTAAATGGTGTCACCCGTTGCGGTCCGCATCCCCCGTCCCGCCTTCGCTACGCCTCTGCGTTAGGCTACAGAGGAGTTAAACGAAGAGATCAACTTCTACTTGCGATGGATATTTTTTAATATATAAATACTAGGCTTTTCACAGGCGTCCGCGCCCAGAGAGAGCCTTTCCAGCATTCTCTATACTATAATTCTAAAATTTCACCATCTGTTAACACCGAAAAACAAAAGCAAAAAATAGTGATTTTGAGAGATCATATACTAATTAAAAAATAATATAAATAATCTTAACCTTTTTCTATTTTACTTATGAACCTTAACATATAATAATCAATGTGGTAGTAATAAAAAAAATTAACATAAATTATTGAGAGTAAGTTGAATATAAAAAAACACGTTTTTCCCCGGAGTCTGCGCACAGAGAGAGCCTTTCCATTATTCTCAAAAAGTCTAAACTTACCATCTGTTTTCATAACACCGAAAAACAAAAGCAAAAAATAGTGATTT
>NW_026731860.1:0-130000 GCF_028476545.2 Physella acuta
TGGGTTGAAGGGTTCCGGTTAAGGATAAGGGTTAAGAATAGGGTTAAAGTTGACATTAGCAGGTAATATTAGTTTATAGTTCACTATCAATAACCTACCACGTCCTTTTAAAAAAATAAGATTCCAATATTGTTAAATTATCGAATTCTTGTCTAAAACAAACACAGATTTGTCTGAGGATTTACCCCCCTCTGCCCCTCCCCTCTTCCCCTTAAACTAGGAGTGAATTATTGTCACCTAACAGGCACAGAACTAACAGTGGTGAGTACCTTTTTTCCCCATAATGTGCGCAGGCGGTGGAATAAATTTATCGATCACCATCTGTCTCCGGATCAGGCGTGGGCTAACATCTGATGACGTCAAGACACCATCATCTCCCCCTCCCCACCATATATGGATAGAGTTTTTTTTTAAAATGTCGTTTAGGAAAGACCGTAGGCGAGCAGAGTTTAAAAAAAAATATCGTGTAAAACATTGTGGATAATGTGGTTTTGGTTAGGTCTCAAATTGAATTTGTAAAATTAAACTGGGATGGGATGTATTTTTTTTTTACAATATAATGTCTGTTTTATAGCGCTATATTGGGATCTTTAGAAAGGAGTATATTTGTGGTGTGATGTGTGGGAGGGGGGGAATAGAAGTTAACGAATATTACTGCTAGCCATATTATTATTAATTATTCTCATTACGTTAATCCTGGTCCTAACCCTAGTCCTAACCCTAACCCCAACCCTAGCCCTGGCCCTAACAATAATCCTAGCCCTAGCCCTAACCCTAGCCCTAGATCTAACCCCAACCCTAGACCTAATCCCAACCCTAGCCCTGGTAGTAATCCAAGCCCTAGCCCGAGCCCTAGTCCTAACCCTAGCATTAACCCTAGCCGTAACCCGAACCCTAGTCCTAACCCTAGCATTAACCCTAGCCGTAACCCGAACCCTAGACCTAACCCTAGCCCTTGCCCTAGACCTAACCCTAGCCCTAACCCTGGTCTTAACCATAGTCCCTAACCCTATTCCTAACACAAATCCTAATCCTAATCAAAATCCTAGCTGCAACATTCAAACTTCATGCTGGGGTGCTCTGTAATTGCTAAAACATTGTCGCTCCTGAAATAGCCAGACATTCACAATCAAGTCACTTGCCGCTGATATAGAAAGTTCAACTGCAAACCTTAACCTTTATTTCTAACCTTAGTTCTTACAATTGGGTTACCTTATTTTTAAAATATTAACTCTAAGCTTCACAACAAACTGTAAATATTTATCGATGATTCCGCGCTGGCGGAAATGCGGGTACGGCTAATCAATAACAACGCTAATTACCAACAACAACAAAAAGAGGGCAACTTCACAAAGTTTACTCCGGGTGTTGCCTCGCGTGAGTCAGAAGGGAAGGTCACGGTCAATCGATGGTCAAACGCACTTGATAAACCGCACGTTCGTGTGTCTCGTACAGGGCGTCGAGAAGGGGGGTGGGGCGGGGGTTAAAGGGGCGGGATTGAGTGGGGGTGGGGGTGGAGATAATAACCGGGCTAAACTGCATTGCTCCGGTTCTAAAGTGCGGCTCACATTTTCCTAAATTCATCTGCTCATTTGTGTTCCGTTTTGAGCAGGTTCCCTATCTGTTCCCCAAAAAGTCAATACTCTTGCTATTAAAAAAAAAAAAACTGTTTCTCAGAAGTTAGTTCCCTAGATTATTGAAGAAGTTCCCAGGTATTAGATAGAATAAAAACTCTACCGTCAACTCCTTAGCTTTCCTCCTGTAAATTAATTGAAACATATTAAAGTTTTGTTGAAGATAACTACACTACAACTTAAAATCGAACTCTAATCTTTAATCCGAAAGCAAACCCTAGCACGTATTTTCAGCAACGTTAGGGTTATTCCCATTGAGCGATAATATTTATAGACATGCCTAACAATTACAAAGATGAAATTTAAAATAATTCTAGATAAACAAAAAAATTCGGAGCAATAGGGTCTACTGGGGGAGGGGGGGAAGGGTGTTGTTGCTGTTGCCCACTTCATCCCACCCATTCCACACTACTAGCCTTGTACAGTGGTCCGTGTATCGCACCAGCTGCCCCTATATGAAAATGGTGGGGGTGAAGGAGGGGGCTAAAATGGTAGGGGGGGGGGGGAATGAAGGGGCTAAGATAAGACAACAAACAACAAGCCAGCGTCACCCTAGCAACGTCAACAAAAAACTTAAAAGTGCAGCGCTGAGGAACGAGGTAAGGGAGAGAACCTAAGAAATAAAGTGTGTGGGGTAGGGGAGATAACCAGGTCCATTGATGTGGGGATTGTCCAAAGGTCGGTGGTACTTCTCGTTGTTTGTCAATGGAGGGGATTTTATGGGGACATTGTTTACATGTGGCTATTTTTAAAATGGGGATATTGTTTACATATAGATATTGTTTACATGGGGACATTGTTTACATGGGGATATTTTTAATATGGGGATATTGTTTATAAAGGGATATTGTTAATACCTGGATATTGTTTACATTGGGATATTGTTTACTTTGGGACATTGTTTAAATGGGGACATTGTTTACATAGTGACGTTGTTAACTTGGGGATATTGTTTATATTTGCTTGACAGATCACCTGTGACAGAACTCATAATGAGAAAAAACACATGTAACTGACCATATATGATATGACGAACATCCTATGACAGACCTCCTTTCACATGCCATATAGCAGACCCCCAGCGATACACAGTCAGCCATAGACCGTCAGAAATAGACCGTCAGAGTCCAGAGGCGTCGCGAGGCGGGGGTGGGAATCAGGACCGCACTGTGTGACCCCATTTAAAGGGGTGACACCAAGCAAAAATTGCAAATTATATAGAAGAGATGCTTTTTTTTTGCAGTTCAATTAATTAATAATTAGAGTTAAAAAGACTTTTTAAGTACAAGTAGAGTATTTCAATAAATGATAGGTCAATCAACGATCGGGGAGGGGTGACACCAAATTATATTAATTTACTATGAAGACGATGCTATTTCTGCATATAGAATGCTTTACAAACAAGAGCTAAACAATACGTTACTCTCAATGAAAACGCACCCAGAATAATGAAAATGCGATCACAACTTAGTCTAGATAGAACATTGGCCAGGACATCCCGGCCAGTGCGCGCATTGGCCGGACAATCCGCGCTTTGGCCGCACTTCGGGCTTTGACCGTAACATATGTATATATATATATATATATATATATATATATATATATATATATATATATATATATATATATATATATATATATATATATATATATATATAATATAATATAACATTTTTTTTCTTGGGGGGGGGGGGGTTGGTTGGTGACGCCACTGAAAAAGACCACTTGCTACTGAGCTATTATGACTGACCTCTCATGCCAAATCTCCGAAAACAAACTATTTGTGTTTGGGGCTTTAGGGTTTATTTATTATCATAAATATCGATGTGTAAAATATTTACAAAATTTAAATTACAAGACCATTTCATTTTGGTAAGGGGAAATGATCCACGTTTAATTAGCCATAACTATTATGCACTCTTACTTCCCTTTAGTAAACGTTTTGATTTTTTCAAAATAATATTTGAATTTATGCATGAAATCGTGGAATGCGTATTTATAAGTAACCAAAAAAATAAATAAATAAATAATAAAAAATAAAGAGGCGTAAGAAATGCAGATATTTGAAAATAATTAATTTTTTTTTTATTGAAGATTTCGTGTCAGTTTGAAAACATTATTAAATTCAGCAGTTACGCAAAAAGAATTCAATCAATCTCCTCAATACATAAAACAGTAAGTATTGAATACCGTAACATGTGCCCATTGTTTTGAGACTAAATCGAAACCAACATTTGATAAAAACATCAGGGTGCCCCTCCCCCACATTTCGCCAAATTTAGAGACTTTGGGCACATAAACAGTAATACAATTTTTGTTACGCATCCACATCCACATTAGATTTAGACACGTAAACTTCAAGTGTAACATAATATGTCAATTTTGTTTACAACAAAATATTCGTATATCGTTTGTGTTTACACTAGATAACTAGATAACTCATTCTGTTAAAAAGTTATTACAAAAAATAGTTTTAAAAAGTTAACTTTCAATAATATGAAGTATGTAAGTCTGTTTCAACATAAATTGTGTTACATTTTCTCAACATAATTCATTCACACTTAAAACACTACATACATATAGATAAAATATTGTTTACTTTTAAAATCTGTTTTTGAACAATATCAAGTCATGTAATGAGATATGTATTTATTTCTAATGAGCGGTGTTTACTTTGTGTTGTGGCTGATCTACTATTACATAGGAAGAGGTGGACAGGTAAATAAGGAAGATGCTGACTTCCGGGTAAACAGGCTGAGGCGTGGCGTGTACTTCCCTTTTATACAGTGATTGATGTTGTTGTTGATGGCGGTAATGATGATGTTGTTGTTGTCTTGACGTATTTGGACTACTGCCTCGGGTGTAAGACAGTCAGGTATAGATAACCTTGGAAAGTCGACAAGTCATATGCCGGTTTATCCTGATAAATCATCTTTAGGTCACTTGTATGTCCATGCTGATAAGTCACCTTTAGGTCACTTGTATGTCCATGGTGATAATTCACCTTTAGGTCACTTGTAGTTCCATGGTGATGTCACATATATGTCACTTGTAGTTCCAAGGTGATAAGTCATCTTTAGGTCACTTGTAGTTCCATGGTGATAAGTCACCTATAGGTCACTTGTAGGTTCATGGTGATAAGTCACCTATAGGTCATCTGCAGACCCATCCTGTTACATCAACTAGATTAACTACAGATCCACCTTCGTCCAAATTCTACTTTGGTCTATCTGGATTTATGTCCCCTGATGTTACAGTTATAAACGTGTTCCTTTTCCCCATCGTTTTGTTCGGCATTTGTTAATAATCGTAGTTTGGTATGTTAGGCATTTTGTAGTTGCACTAATTATTGTGTTGTTGCATCATGTTAGGTATTTCGCTGTAGCCTTATATACAGTAATATATGGTTCCATTATTAGGCAATTTTTCCTTGCTTAACTTCAGACATTTTGTATCTTGCAAATGTTATTTGTTTTTTTATTTTTATTTTCCAAATGTTAATTTTTTTTAAATTGTCAAATGCTAGATATTTTGTATTTGTCAAATGTTAATAATTGTGTAGGTGTTAAATGTTAGTTATTTTGTATTTGTCAAATGTTATTTATTTTTTTTCTTCAAATGCTAGACATTTTTTATTCGCCAAATGTTCGGTACTTTCTGTATAGCAATGGCAACATACTGACCTAGCAAACACATGTCATTATATGACGACATCAACATATTAAACGTGTGTTATTTGTAAATACTAAACTTATTTCACCGCAAATGGCCACACACAAACCCAATCTAAACCAATCTTTGATCCGCAAATCAAAGCCTAAAAATCGTAGTCTTGCCTTAACAAGTGATCTCTAATAAATAAACCAAACTTTAACTTAACATTTCCACCAATCTAGACTTCCTATCTAACTAAAACCCTTACCTATTACAAGTTAAACTTGAACACAAAGCTAAACCTAAGTTTAAACTGAATGCGAAACTAAACTGAATGTGATTTAAACCCATGTCTGAAATAAAACTTAACCTAACCGTTAACATGATCCCATATCTGAATGCGCACCTGACACCTAATTCGGCATTAATTATAACTTTAACCCATACACACACGTACTTTCTACACACACACACATACACATACACACACGCGCGTACTTTCCACACAAGAACGTACTTTCCACACAAACACACACACACACACACGTACTTTCTATCCAACACTAATCAGTTTTGGTTAATCAACACACCTGAGCTGTGCCCGCATATTGTCAAGTTGTCAGCGACAACATATTGACATGTTGTCACAGACGACATAGAACAGACGCAGTGACAATATGACTGACATGACCGACAAGGAAGCAATTAGGGCCAATCTTGTCTTGCGTACAAAGGTAGATAATTCTCTGTCTGTGTCTAGACTCTAGAGTTACCGTTCCTGATGACTACCGATGCTCCAGCGAGCCGTAAACTTGGTGCGGAGAGACAAAAAAGGGAACGAACTCTTGATTTGTTTCTAAGGTTATTGTTCCTTATGATATATTGCTAAAGTAGCAGGTGAACACCTGGAAATGAGAATACAAATATCAGGCAGAAAATTTATTGTATTTTTAAAATTTTTAGTCTTCCTACTTCGAAGTGCGTATATTTCAGTATAGGTCAAAGACGACCACGTTTAGAATGAACAGAATTGTGACATTGGGGATAATTCAAAGATAGCGAACTTTAGGATCAACCGAATTTTGACATTGGGGATAATTCAAAGATAGCCAAGTTTAGGATCAACCGAATTTTGACATTGAGGATTATTCAAAGATAGCCAAATCTAGGATCAACCGAATTTTGACATTGGGGATTATTCAAAGATGGCCAAATCTAGGATCAACCGAATTGTGACATTGGGGATAATTCAAAGATAGCCAAATTTAGAATCAACCGAATTGTGACATTGGGGATAATTCAAAGACGACCAAGTTTAGAATGAACAGAATTGTAACATTGAGGATAATTCAAAGACAGCCAAATTTAGGATCAACCGAATTGTGACATTGTGGATAATTCAAAGATAGCCAAATTTAGGATCAACCGAATTTTGACATTGGGGATAATTCAAAGATAGAAAAGTTTAGGATCAACCGAATTGTGACATTGAGGATATTTCAAAGATAGCCAAGTTTAGGATCAACTGAATTGTGACATTGAGGATAATTCAAAGATAGCCAAGTTTAGGATCAACCAATTTGTGACATTGAGTTACAGCTGAACACGACAGAAAGGGGCCATAACTCATCTAGCAGCTGCGGGGAGATACCCCCCCCCCCTTTCCTCGTTTGATTAACCTCCTACACACGACTTAAGAACTACTTTAGAAGTAAATTTAGACGTGGTTTAATTTTTTTCTAAGAGATCTTTACTTTGCTGAATTATTACGGAAGTAATAAACCAATGTCTAGCATTTTTGAAAACGCAATACAGGTAAAACGAATTCAATCAAATACTGACTAATTAATGATGTCAAATTAAAAATAAATTTTGTCTCAATAAATTAAATATATCAAAAGGGGTTTTTCTTTAAAAAAATAATGCTGATGTTTTTATAATTATACGATTGTTTATTATGTCTTATTTAAATAATTATTTAAAGAATTAATTGCTTTTTAATTTACATAGTACAGAACTATTTAAATGAGCTTTATGGGCAGCCCTTTTTAAAGTAGGGCAGTAAGTCATGGAAGTAGTGTGAACGTTTGCCTCTCTTTCAAACTACAGCTCTTGTAGATTTTAAAATATTTTTCTACGCAACAGTGTGTGAAAGTAACTGTAGAATAATCTCTGCTATAGTAGACCTGTTTTTTTTTTACTAAACCACTTTCAAGATGCATGAAAAACATAATTTATGAAAAAAAAACTCAGTGGTTTTTTTTTTGGTTGGAACTGCGCCCCTAAACGACTATAGATTTTAGGGGGCGAATGGTTGATGTCAATTGGAGGAGTAATTTGACTCCATTTTTGAAACCTCCACAAATTGTTCTATAACCACTGTGTCTTCACTAAATGTTCTATAACCACTGTGTCTTCACTAAATGTTCTATAACCACTGTGTCTTCATTAAATGTTCTATAACCACTGTGTCTTCATTAAATGTTCCATAACCACTGTGTCTGCCCTAATTATTCTATGACTACTATGAGTTCACTAAATGTTCTATGCCCACTGTGTCTCTGATAATTGTTCTATAAATACTCTGTCTTTGAATGCTCTGTGACCAATGTGCCTTTCAGCCCAAGTGTCCACTGGTCAAGCCACCAAATGTGGGGATGTAGATATGGACTGTGGCCGGCTTGACTTGGAGAGGAACATTTGTGCTGATTCTTATGATGCCATCACGTTGTGTATCAGATATTGTGGTCTTTGTACAGGTGAGGTGTTGGTGGTATAATGTACAGGTGAGGTGTTGGTGGTATAATGTACAGGTGAGGTGTTGGTGGTATAATGTACAGGTGAGGTGTTGGTGGTATAATGTACAGGTGAGGTGTTGGTGGTATAATGTACAGGTGAGGTGTTGGTGGTATAATGTACAGATGAGGTGTGAGTGGTATAATGTACAGGTGAGGTGTTGGTGGTATAATGTAGAGGTGAGGTTTTGGTGGTATTATGTACAGGTGAGGTGTTGGTGGTATAATGTACAGGTGAGGTGTTGGTGGTCTATGTACAGGTGAGGTGTTAGTGGTCTTTGTACAAGTGAGGTGTTAGTGGTCTATGTACAGGTGAGGTGTTGGTGGTATAATGTACAGGTGAGGTGTTGGTGGTATAATGTACAGGTGAGGTGTTAGTGGTATCATGTACAGGTGAGGTTTTGGTGGTCTATGTACAGGTGAGGTGTTAGTGGTCTATGTACAGGTGAGGTGTTAGTGGTCTATGTACAGGTGAGGTGTTGGTGGTATAGTGTACAGGTGAGGTGTTAGTGGTCTTTGTACAGGTAAAGTTTTAGTGGTCTTTGTACAGGTAAAGTTTTAGTGGTCTTTGTACAGGTGAGATTTTGGTGGTCTTTGTACAGGTGAGGTTTTGGTGGTCTTTGTACAGGTGAGATTTTGGTGGTCTTTGTACAGGTGAGGTTTTGGTGGTCTTTGTACAGGTGAGATTTTGGTGGTCTTTGTACAGGTGAGGTTTTGGTGGTCTTTGTACAGGTGAGGTTTTAGTGGTCTATGTACAGGTGAGGTGTTAGAGGTCTTTGTACAGGTGAGGTTTTTGTATTCTTCGTACAGGTGAGGTTTTGGTGGTTCATGTACAGGTGAGGTGTTGGTGGTCTTTGTACAGGTGAAGTTTTGGTGGTCTTTGTACTGGTGAGATTTTGGTGGTCTTTGTACAGGTGAGATTTTGGTGGTCTTTGTACAGGTGAGATTTTGGTGGTCTTTGTACAGGTGAGATTTTGGTGGTCTTTGTACAGGTGAAGTTTTGGTGGTCTTTGTACAGGTGAGATTTTGGTGGTCTTTGTACAGGTGAGATTTTGGTGGTCTTTGTACAGGTGAGATTTTGGTGGTCTTTGTACAGGTGTGATTTTGGTGATCTCTGTACAGTTGAGATTTTGGTGGTCTATGTACAGGTGAGATTTTGGTGGTCTTTGTACAGTTGAGATTTTGGTGGTCTATGTACAGGTGAGATTTTGGTGGTTTATGTATACAGGTGAGATTTTGGTGGTCTTTGTACTGGTGACATTTTGGTGGTCTTTGTACTGGTGAAATTTTGGTGGTCTATGTACAGTTGAGATTTTGGTGGTCTATGTACAGGGGAGGTGTTAGTGGTCTATGTACAGGTGAGATTTTGGTGGTCTCTTAAAAAGTTGTGTTAGATTACTAGTAGTTAACTAAATACAATTACAACTTTCTGTCAAGGCTAACCACATCCCCTAGATAAAACTAAAGCGTAATTTCTGATCACAATACTAAACCGAAATTAAACCTACTACTAGCAACGTAGCACACATATTTTCCAAAGAGTCTGTTTCTGGATGGGCGTCTCACCGACTTTATAATTGTATGAACTACAGCGTCCTGGAAGATCGCCTACCCACGAAGATCTGTCCGGCAAAGGTTAAACCCCCTCGTGACACTTTCTGAGAAAAAAAAATTGAAAATCCTAAAGCTATTTAGTATTTACAAATTTATAGAAAATGGGTCTAAACTAGCTTAACAGGATTTGCAAATACTCCTGTACACGAGCAGAGTTTTTTCCAGGCATCTCATCGGGGGGAGGGGGGGCGTTACGACCCCCCCCCCCTCTTCCGAACGAAATTTATATAGAAAATATATACTTTTAACATAATATATACTTTCCGACCCTGGAAGAAACAATGTACACGAGAGGTTAGAATTACACAATTACGCAGTTCGATGTGTTCGCAAGTAATGAACAAAATATAGTCGATTTTTTCCCGCAAAGTAGAATTAAAGGCATATAAGATGGATCTAAAATTCTTTAAATTGCGAACCCTACCTTTTGTACGGTTCCCATAGAACTAGTCGAACCACCATGCAACTATTCATATGCTTTGCATGTACACCAGGAGTGATGAGTATAGATTATTTTATCCAGCCATGCGTACGTCTTAGAAAAATGCCCTTTTAAGTGCTGTACACTTCGCCTTAAATTCCTCTGACGTCCGCGCTTTGGTTCCCCACGCGCGACCGCCCTCTTCCAACTTTGATAACGAAAACAAAGTGTCTATACCGATGACGGAAGGATGAAAGTGCAAAATGTGGGAGAAACGAAAATGGCGGCTTAAATTATAGACTAGCTGCATACCCGTGCTCCGCCACGGTAAATCTTTTTTAAATGTACCAACTTTGGGACAGAACAAAACTAAACACAACACAAACACAAAAGAAAACACAAACACAACACAAGCGAAAACACAAATGCAACACACAAACACAAAAGAAAAAACAAACGCAAATAAAAACACAAATGAAAACACCAACACAATGCAAGCACAAACGCAAAAAAACAAACGCAAAAAACCCACTCATAACATAAATACAACTTAAATGCAAACATAAACGCATAGTGCTCACAGTTTAGCACCAAATCGCACCCTGTCCAAGCGCCGGTGGACGCGCTTGATTAAGTGAGTGACTATAAAACATCTGGCTTGTCCGCAAACCGAAAGATAGAATAATAATTAGTAAACAGTACGTTCAGTGTATAAAATAAATAGAAGGCAGTATTTAAAATATCCGTGTTTTACCTACCATTTTGCAATTTATCAATTCATGGATTTTTTTCAGTACTTTAAATTATTTTTAAAATTTACAATAAAGTTTCATGACTATAACCATTGCGCACCTAATGAACGCGATGACGTGTCTATAACAGTGCGGAATAGTTGATTAAAAATTACAATTAGTAAAGAAATGCCTAAATCTACAATATTTGACCCAATTATATCACAATATACTTCTATTAAAGCCTTGACAATGAGGTAACTTTTTCGTACATTACAAGCCGCGGGTGATCTTACGTACCTAAAACGATAGATTACCTAGATGAGTATGTATAAGTAATAAGTACTAATAAGTACTAATAAGTACTAATAAGTACTAATAAGTATAGATCTAGTACTCTCTAGATCAAGATTCTATTGTAGATAATCTAGGTCAGGTTTTTCATTCAACAAAACTCACCAGCTCTACAAAATAAAATGTATTCTAATGACTAATATCACTTAGTATATATATTTAGTATTATTTAGTATATAATAGATCTAATACAATAATTATAAAATAAATAATAACATTCGCGCTTTAGATCTAGGATCTAGATCTAGGCAAGCTTTATTAATTCAACAAAACTCACAGAAGATGCAACGAACGTTCTTAGCTGCGATTTGTCTGTGTTAAACAGCCTACTAGATCTAGATATAGATTCTAGCCCCTTTCTTTTATACTGCTTCAGAAAACTTTGGATTTCTACAGTTGTTTCCCATTACAACTCAAAACTCTACTGGTCTTTTAGGTTTGGAGTACCCTTCATTATGTCAACAAGAAAAAAATTTGAATTTTATACACACCCCATGAATGTTATCATAATTTATAATAGCGAGACAAAACAAACCACCAACGAAAACTAAACAAACAGAAACTAAACAAAACTGAAATTGAACTGAAATAACTAAATGAAACCATAACAGCATATATATTTAGCTTCAGAATGCACAACCCACAATTATTTTTAGCGCAATTTCCATTCTGGAGAATTGCGTTTATTAACCCGTCATTTCTGGATGTATGGAGGAATGTGTGTCCGCAGCTTTAAGTCGTATCTCATCCTCAACGAAGCAATATCGAGGACTAGTCCCAAAAGCAATTATTTTAAGCAAGTTACGAGGATGAACATAGGCCTAAAAAATTCCGGATTTCTTTAATGGATTTACCGGAAAAGCCAAATAACCTCGAAAAAATGCAGTTTTTGGCCCATATCTCGGCAACCAGACCACTTAGCAACTTGAAACATGTACCAATCGATTCCTGCCATAATTTAGAACAATATTGCCGAAGAAAGTTTTCAAAAATATCCTTCCGTTCGGTCACAAAAAGTTTTTTGAATTAATTAAAATTTGGAACGAATTAGTAGGCATTTTTATCCAACCACACCACACGCGTCATCACGTTCTATAGCTGCGCCATCACGTTCAATGGCTGCGACATCACGTTCGGTAGCTTGGCGCGCAATGGTTTTTAGTCATGTAACTCTGTTGTAAATAAAACATGTAAAATACTGAAAAAATAATTAATAAAAAACGTTTTAATAACTAACCAATGGTTTTACTAACCCTGCTCTTGATTTACGCTACGACAGAGCTATTTTTAGATAACATAAGGAAATTGCGCTTTAATGTCATTAGACTTTTTAATTAACTTGTTTAATATGTTTGTAGTCAATTGTGTTGAGCAGTGTAATAAACGTAGCTAAATATGAACCAAATACCAATCAAATTCAAATTTAATGCAATATAAAATATTAACTAAGAGTCATCGGGTAATTCACGCTTCTTTTTAACAATTTAACTCTTCCCCCCCCCCCCCCCAACCCAAACACCTTTTGCCCATCTTCACATATAGTTAGAACCCTTTAAATTCATGCACTATTTTTTCATTACCCCAATATATTTCTACAATATCGATTTTGATCAGTCCTGACAAAGAGCATAATCAAGCTGTAATTTACAACATAAAAAAAATGCTTAAACCTTTGCTTCTGCCGATAAAATTTTGGAACAGCTTTGTAAGTTGGTTTACATAAACGATTTAATTACTGCATTAAATTTTAATCAGTTACGGAGTAGGCCCATATAATAGATCGTGCACTTATTAAAATATATTTTGACCAACGCCTACTCAAATTTGAGATTCTGAAGTAAGCGTTTCATTCAATCTTTTTGGTTGGGGTTTAAGGATTATAACTTTCGGGGGGACATTTGGTTAAGGTTAAATTATCCATTTTCTCAGAAAATTTCTGTCTTGTTTTTTTTTTTCAAGTTCTTGTGTTTGGGGGGGGGGGTGTAGTGGACTTAAAGAAACTCTGAGGGCATTCGGAAACAATAATAATAGTTAAACTAGCCTATATATTTTGCATTTAAATTATAAAATATTGTTCGGGGGGGGGGGGGGGCGTTATCTCTGAGATACGCCAGAGAATGATGTTTCCATAGGTAACACCCCACCCCCCCCACCCCACCTCCCCACCCAACTCCCCACCTCCATCCTTTCCATAGGCTACACAACGAACTGTGGCACTATTTGATACGCCTACACACATTTTGTGGTTTATTTAACCTAGACTCTATTAAAATCATGTATTGATACCATAACAATTACCAACAATGTCAATGTAAGATTAATGTTCACCTACGCCTGCTAAAAATAGCACATAGTGACCTACATTTGAATAGCAAGATAGCATTATCAACCTTTTTATTTCTACTGCATGGGCTGGTTAGAAGTCATAGATTAACTTTTGCTATCACAGTCCTTGTACAGTACAATGGGCTGTAGCTCAAGTGCTAGAGCGCTCGCTTAGCATGTAAAAGGTACGGGATCGATTCTCCGCTGCCCCAAAAGTCTCAAAGAAAGGGATTTTAACTTTTTTACTTTCTCGTATATACGAAGTATAGAGAAAGTCTTGTAATCGTGCACAAAAATTACTTGAAATTATAACAGTTTTCACCGTATTACACCTCAGTCTTTCACCACAACCGAAGTATAGAGGACTTATTTTAATCGGGCAAAAATTATCAATCCAGATTTATCAAAATTGTGGGGTTTTATGCGTAATCCAGTCTGAAAAACTGGGCTTTGCAATTCTGTCTGTGTGGCAGTCCGTATGTAAACACGATAACTTGAGTACCGTTACAGCTAGGTTGATGACATTTCATATATAAGTATTTTATCAAAATCTATCAACTTTTGAGCGATTTCCGATAACCGGAAGTGGTACTTTTTCTACTTTGAATTTTTCAAAAGCCTATAACTTGAGTACTATTTCGGATAGATAAATGAAATTTCACATGTAAGTAAAAGATCTAATTCTCTACCTTCTGTTAAATTTTGAGTAATTTCCGTTGACCGGAAGTAGTAATTTACGCTATTTCCGATTTCTCAAAAAACTAATGTAAATTTATAAAGTACTAACAATATTGCGCACTATTATGCACATTTCATTTGGCGTTCACCTGGTGTGCAATTTTTTTTCTACGAGATTTTATTCTATTTTAAAAACTTTAAGTGTTTAAAATGGACTTCCCATCCCCTGTTGTTTTATCTAAATCTATAATGGGCCACGTTCGCACCCCTCTCTCTCTCTCTGTCTGTCCGCAAAATATTTTCGCCGGACATCACATCAGAATCTACAGCGATATAACGAGAACTTTTTACGGACTTTTGTTGAAAATAATATGGTAGATGTTCTAAATGTATAACCACAATTTTATTTAAAGAAGAAAAATAAAAAATAAAGGCGTATTCGAATGTAGAGAAACAGTATTATTTATGCAACCGGAAAAGCATTTATAGATGTGAAAAAGAACGCATAAAACTATGACGTCACCAATGTTTATACATTAACTAATGACGTCATCTGCCGTGTTTAGAATAAAAAGAAATGAACTATTTCATTCAAATTTGATTTAGATCTACGTACACTATGAAATGTACACAATACAATTTTTCCGGCCTAAACTCATAAAATTTATTTTATTTATTTGGATTCTAGATCTAGACTAGATCTAAATCTACAAATCTACGCAATAACTAGATCGAGACGTAGAAGCTAAGATCTAGATTTATAGACTCTAACTTCTCTAGAATCTATTCCAAAAATAAATTTCTATATTAGGACTAAACTATTTCAAGAGATAATTATTTTATACAAAATCTTTGTTTGTGTGACCTACTTAGGTCTTATTTTTTTAGTTTGACTTTTATTCCTCAACCATGAGTGACCTGTGGTGCAACCACCGGTAATTTTCCATAGTTCTAAGAAAGACATATACCCGGTACTTTTTCATCACGAGTGGTGGTGCAATACTTTTATACTTTCGATTGGTTGATTCGGACATCAGAGATGTCCCAACCAATAGTCTCATGTTTTGAAGGTGACCTCCCATGAGGCCTCGGGTATCAAATAGTCTGCGCACATTTTTCTGCGGGCAGTCCATCGCAGCAGTCCATAGCAGCAAGTCAGACCAGACATCTTTGAGAGAGAAAGCCTTGAGTGTCGCTATTTTGTAGCCTATAGTTTTTAAGCAGCATTTTTCCTTTATTACTTGTGGTTTTAAGTAATATTTTGTGCTTTAAGTAGTGTCGTATAAGCTGTGGTGATTTTCTTGAGTGCCATATCCTGTGATAGTGTAACATAGTGTTTTTTCCTCAAATTGTAAGTTGGGTTTTAGTTATTTTACTCATTCATTTTATTCTGTATAAAGCTAGAGTCTTATCTTGAATTTGTACACATATTAAAAGTTATATATGGATTAAATGTGTTGTTGGTATCAGGAGTTCATCGAGTGTATCCCCGAGACGTTAAGTACGTGTCCTCGTTAACTGTTGTGCTAGCTACCATTTATAGGGCTTTAAGCCATCTGTGTATAACCATCTAAACGAACCCGGGTACGTTCGCCAGCTATCTGGCTGATAGAGTGGTGTTTCGTAATATTTGGAACTGGCTAATTTGGGATAAAAATAAGCCGGGAGTGATCTCCCCTAAACTTTCTCGAATATTTTTTATATAAAACAACAGGGGATGGGAACTCGGGATATAGTAATGATTTTTAATCCATTTTAAATACTTAAACTTTTTAAAATAAAATAGAATCGAATAGAAATAAACCGGTAGTGATCTCCCCTAAACTTTCTCGAATATTCTTATATAAAACAACAGGGGATGGTAACTGGGGATATAGTTATGATTTTTAATCCATTTTAAATACTGAAACTTTTAAAAATAGAATAGAATCTCAGTAAAAAACAATTGCGCACCAAGCGAACGCCTAATAAAGGTGTGTATAATAGTGCGCAATAGTATTAGTATTTAATAAATTTACATTAGTTTTTTGAGAAATCGGAAGTAGCGTAAATTACTACTTCCGGTCAACGGAAATTACTCAAAATTTAACAGAAGGTAGAGAATTAGATCTTTTACTTACATGTGAAATTTCATTTATCTATCTGAAATAGTACTCAAGTTATAGGCTTTTGAAAAATTCAAAGTAGAAAAAGTACCACTTCCGGTTGTCGGAAATCTCTCAAAAGTTGATACGGATCTACGATTTTGATAAAATACTTATATATGAAATTTCATCAACCTAGCTGTAACGGTACTCAAGTTATCGTGTTTACACACGGACAGACACACACACAGACACACACACACACAGACATACGGACAAGATTGCAAAATTATGTTTTTCCGTATCAGTGAGGTGTAAAACGTCGAGATTTGTAAAAATCTCGATTTTTTTTTTTTGCACGATTACAATACTTTCTCTATACTACGTATATACGAGAAAGTAAAAAGTATTGCACACCAAGCGAACGCCGAATAAAGATGTTCATAATGGTGCGCAATATTATTAGTGCTTTATAAATTTAGATGCGTTTTTGAGAAATCGGAAATAGCGTAAATTAGTACTTCCCGTCAACGGAAATTACTCAAAATTTGACAGAACGAAGAGAATAAGATTTTTTTACTTACATGTGAAATTTGATTTATCTATCTGAAATAGTACTCAAGTTATAGGCTTTTGAAAAATTCAAAGTAGAAAAAGTACCACTTCCGGTTATCGGAAATCGCTCAAAAGTTGATACGGATCTACGATTTTGATAAAATACTTATATATGAAATTTCATCAACCTAGCTGTAACGGTACTCAAGTTATCGTGTTTACACACACACACACACACACAGACACACACACACACACACACACACACACACACACACACACACAGACACACAGACATACGGACAAGATTGCAAAATTATGTTTTTCCGTATCAGTGAGATGTAAAACGTCGAGATTTGTAAAAATCTCGATTTTTTTTTTTTGCACGATTACAAGACTTTCTCTATACTTCGTATATACGAGAAAGTAAAAATTAATTTGAAAGAATAGGCATATTCGCGTAAATTAAGATTTTAAAATACGTCTTTCATTCTCCGTGTTTTATAAGGTGCCTATATAGCGGAGATGATAGTGTACTTGAACCCACGCAGGTGGTGCGGGTTCGAGACGCACCAAGTCAATTAGGTTAATTTTTTTTTTTTATTTTGCTCTGGCTAAACTTAAAAAAAAAAATCTATTAGGATTCTAGATCTAGATCTAGATGATCTAGATCTACGGAAAAACTAGACTTACACAGATGTAGACCCTACCTAGATCTAGAATCTATTCAAACAATACATTTCTATACTAAAGTATTTCAGGCCTTAATTACTTTATTGAAATCTTTGTTTATCTTTGCAATTTGCTAATTTCTATAATATATAAAGCAAAGTTGTCGGGTGTCCGATAGGGCACTTCCCGGCGCCGAAGGCGCTTCAAATTTGGCAGGATCTTGCCTTGGGGCGACAGAACACGAGGGCCGGTTGGCCGAAAAGTCTACTATGAGGGGGTCAAAACTGACCTCGACTGACCGGCGCCTTATATGAGCTATAAATCGAAAAAAAAATGTCCACGGAGGAACCTCTTCATAACTCTTGAGGTCGTAGACCGACCCTCGGGCGAATTAATTAAGCATTCAAATTCTCAATGTTTTCGAAAGCCTAAGAGAAGCTGGGCAGCATGCCTAGTATAAAATATTCGAGAAAGTTTAAGGGAGATCACTCCCGGTTTACTCTACTTCTTTTTGCTGGTCTGTAAGCTTGCAAGGTGGTGACGGTGTGGTCGAATAGTAGAACGTCGAATGCTTGCCCGAAGGCTTGAGTTCGGTTCGGACTCGTGACTGTAGTACGTCATTGAGTCCACCCAGCTCTGATATGTAGCCTAGCTGACTCAGGTTAGGGAAACAAATTCGGCTAGGGTAGTGTTGACCACGCTATACTTTCATATGCCGAGGTCATTAAAACAGTTGAACTCTACTTCATCTGCCCCATGTGTCTTGACTAGGACACGAACTGGAAAAATGACGGAGCTAGCAAAGTAAGGTAAGTCAACATTCAACCTCTGCGTTAAAAAAACATAATTGACCTCATCAGGTTAAAAACTGTAACAATAAACCAGAGATAGCAATAATGTTCGATGACTAGACAATTCTCTAATCCCCCACCCCTCCCCCATCCCTTCCATTTATTCCCTCACTCAATTAACTTTTTCTCCCTTTTCTGCAACTCTCAAGTTGCATGACTGAGTTCAACATAGGCAAATGTTGTTTCATTGTTATTGCTGTTATGGATTACTTTTAGCATTGACATGTCGTGCTTCTTATCATTTCCAAATTTCAAAGTTCATAACCTAAATCGAATCCGAAACATTATAATATATATTTTTTTAATTTGGTGTGGGGGCTGGTCTAAGCACCTATATGCAATTGCAAGCCCCCCCCCCTCCCCTTATTTATTTGTGTGTTTCACCACACAGATATTATGTTCCCACGCTATCTCCACTTTACAAACGGCTGGCGTGACTCGGCTAAAGAAAACTGTAACAATCTGACCTAGAAATCAGCATGCCCGATATTTGGAGCAATCGGGTTCAAAATCTGGGCTGCTGGGGGTAAAAAAAAAAGACACGGAAAATAATGCTTTCCTTCGCATTTTTACTTTGTATGTAGAAGAATAACGATGCGTTTTGTTATGGGTTTGTTATCTACAAGTTATGACAAAGCAAGCTTTGCGCAGACAGTTTAAAAATGAGGGGGGGGGGGAGGGCTGAAGAGATGCCAAAAAAAACGAACTCTGGACATAATATGTCAGAGTAGATAAGTGAGTCAGTGGTTCTTTGAGATATTTTTCTCCGGAAGGGGTACTTGAATTTTCGAGGGGGGGGGCACTGGTTGAAGGATATTTTCTGTATATATATTATTTTTTTCGATTTTGTGGGTACGGTAGACTTGCTTCGGGGGGTGCACGTAACAAATATATATGCAAAAGCAAAAGACACAACACAAATAAGACCCGGCCAGTCTTTCAATTTCAAGAACATCACTTGAATTCTTAATACAAATAAATAATGGCAAAAAATCCTTAAACTTTCTCCATACAGAATTATTTACCTTGGTTACATAACATTAAAAAACTGACATTTACATAACTCAAATTTACACAGGTAAACGTCATTTCCTCAGGTCCTACACTACCGCTCTGTTTAGGTAATCTCAGAATTACACTCGTAAATGTTACTTCTTTTAATTCTAATTTCATTTCTCGCACTGTTACGTAGTCTCAGAATTACACTTGTCAAAGTTATTATTACTAGTCTTAATTTTGTTTCTTGCACTGCTACGTAATCCCAGAATCACACCTGAAAATGCTAATATCCCTAGTTCTGATTCCACTAATCCTTGGTTTAAATCCTTCTAAAATGAGTACTCAGCGGTACTCAAAACAATATAGTTCGACACTAGAACAGCAGGAATATTTCCTACCAAGGAACAAGACATCCAACATCTGGTACAAACATCGTACTCAAGTGGCAGGAGGGTTTCCAACCACTGGAGAAAAAGACATCGGCCTCTGGTACAATATCTGGCCACACGTACCACACCCATTTAGGCCACAGCAAATAACAATAATATCCACAAGAACGAGGCGCATATTTACAAGAACAAGACGTTCGGCCGCTGGTGTAAACACCAGGCCATATCATCCATACATCAGCTGGGCCCCTGCAGTCAGCCCTAAGGCTGCTACCAAGACCTCGACTAGCCTCTAGCCTTAGCTATGTGTGTGTAAGAGGAAGAGAGCTTTACACTGTCCCCTTAAATAGCCTACATCCAACCAAACCTTTTCCCATACTTTGAAACCATCTTCTGACCCCAACTGGCCGTCGTGACCTTACGCTCGTAAATTTAAGGAGACGGTCACTGGGTAGACAGGACATAAAATCGAAACACAAGGCATGCACACACCTAGGGTCTGGTCAAGTCGGTCTCCGGCCAGTCCACGACTACGAACGCTCGTAAATTATCCGTTACACCGTCACGCCCTGCCTGACCCCCGCGCCGTGAGAACCGGGTGCCGTCTTGTGAGAAGGAGAGGGGGGAACATTACCCCGATCCAGCTACGACCAACCCAGAATACAACTACAAAAACACAAGACCAAATGTGACATATAATTAAAATAATAAGCCAACTATAGAGTACCAGCCAACATATAGTATATAGTCACTGTATAGTTTATAGTCACTGTATAGTATATAGTCACTGTATAGTTTATAGTCACTATATAGTATATAGTCACTGTATAGTTTATAGTCACTGTATAGTATATAGTCACTGTATAGTTTATAGTCACTATATAGTATATAGTCACTGTATAGTTTATAGTCACTATATAGTATATAGTCACTGTATAGTTTATAGTCACTATATAGTATATAGTCACTGTATAGTTTATAGTCACTATATAGTATATAGTCACTGTATAGTTTATAGTCACTATATAGTATATAGTCACTGTATAGTTTATAGTCACTGTATAGTTTATAGTCACTGTATAGTTTATAGTCACTGTATAGTTTATAGTCACTATATAGTATATAGTCACTGTATAGTTTATATCGATGTTTAAAAAAAAATTCAACTGCAATTTTGAGGGGGGTTGTAGGTTGAGGTGTGACGTCATTTTAGGGGGGGGGGGGGGTCTGGCTTTTTGTGACGACGTGTGACGGAGGGAAGGGGTGGGGGAGGTAAAAATCGTCAAAAAAGCGTGACGTCATTTATGGATGACCCCTTATAGTCACTGTATAGTTTATAGTCACTGTATTAATTAATAATTACAGTTAAAAAGTCTTTTCGAACGAATAAACGCCATTAGGCAAAATCAGAGGTGGGGGGTGGTACAACCAATTGTAACTATATATATATATATATATATAACATACATTTTTTTTTCTTTGGGGGGGGTGGGGGAGTAGGTGACACCATGAAATGCCAATATTAACAGAAAGTAATATTTCAACGCAAAGGTACAGAAAATAGTCCAAGTAAAGACAAGCAGTCAGAAACCAACGGGATCCGAACCTACCATTCCACACGGCACCTATTCGCCTTCGCCTTCCATGCATCAAGTGAGACGTGTAACCGCTTCTGCCACTCAACCCTACAAAAATAAGGCTTTCGTGGTAGACCACTGTCCTAGCTTTTTGCAGGTAGACGCACCGCTTGACGGTCGATTTAGCGACGCCACTGAAAAAGACCACTTGCTACCGAGCTATCATGACTGACCTCTCATGCCAAATCTCCGAAAACAAACTATTTGTGTTTGGTGCTTTAAGGGTTTGTTTATTAACAGAAATATCGATGTGTAAAATGTTTACAAAATTAAAATTACAAGACCATTTTTTATTTGGTAAGGGGAAATCATCCACTTTTAATTAGCCATAACTATTACGCGCTCTTACTTCCTTTTATTAAACGAATTCAATTGATTTTTTCAAAATAATATTTGAATTTATGCATGAAATCGTGGATTACGTATTTGTAAGTAACATAAAAAATGAATAAATAAAAAGGCGTAAGAATTGCAGAGATTTGAAAATAATTTTAATTTTTTTTATTGAAGATTTCGTGTCAGTCTGAAAACATTAAATTCAGCAGTTACGCAAAAAGAATTCAATCAATCTCCTCAATACCTAAAACAGTAAGTATTGAGTACCGTAACATGTGCCCATTGTTTTGAGACTAAATCGAAACCAACAGTTGATAAAAACATCAGGGTGCCCCCTCCCCCACGTTTCGCCAAATTTAGAGACTTTTGGCACATAAACAATAATACAATTTTTGTTACGCATCCAAATTAGATTTAGACACGTAAACTTCCAGTGTAACACAATATGTCAATTTTGTTTACAACAAAATATTCGTGTATCGTTTGTGTTTACACTAGATAACTAGATAAGTCATTCTGTTTAGAGGTTATTAAAAAAAAAATTAGTTAAAAAAAAGTTAACTTTCAATAATATGAAGTATGCAAGTCTGTTTCAACATAAATTGTGTTACATTTTCTCAACATAATTCATTTACACTTTAAAAAAAAACACTACACACATATAGATAAAATGTTTAGTTTAGTTTAGTTTTAAAATCTGTTTTTGAACAATATCTTCATGTTACGAGAAATGTATTTATTTCAAATGAGCGGTGTTTACGTTGTGTTGTGGCTAATCTACTATTACATAGTCATGTGGAGAGGTGGACAGGTGAATAAGGAAGATGCTGACTTCCGGGTAGACAGGTAAACAGGCTGAAGCGTGGCGTGTACTTCCCTTTTATACAGTGATTGATGTTGTAGTTGATGGCTGTAATGATGATGTTGTTGTTGTCTTGACGTATTTGGACTACTGCCTCGGGTGTAAGACAGTCAGGTATAGATAACCTTGAAAAGTCGACAAGTCATATGCCGGTTTATCCTGATAAATCATCTATAGGTCACTTGTATGTCCATGGTGATAAGTCACCTGTAGGTCACTTGTATGTCCATGGTGATAAGTCACCTTTAGGTCACATGAAGGTCCATGGTGATAAGTCACCTATAGGTCATCTGCAGACCCATCCTGTTACGTCAACTAGATTAACTGTAGATCCACCTTCGTCCAAATTCTACTTTGGTCCATCTGGATTTATGTCCCCTGATGTCACAGTTATAAACGTGTTCCTTTTCCCCATCGTTTTGTTAGGCATTCGTTAATAATCGTAGTTCGGTATGTTAGGCATTTTGTAGTTGCACTGATTATTGTGTTGTTGTATCATATTAGGTATTTCGCTGTAGCTTAATGTACAGTATTATATGGTTCCATTATTAGGCAATTTTTCCTTGCTTAACTTCAGACATTTTGTATCTTGCAAATGTTATTTGTTTTTTTATTTTTATTTTCCAAATGTTAATTTTTTTGAAATTGTCAAATGCTAGATATTTTGTATTTGTCAAATGTTAATAATTGTGTAGGTGTTAAATGTTAGTTATTTTGTATTTGTCAAATGTTAGTTATTTTGTTTTTTCAAATGCTAGACATTTTTTATTCGCCAAATGTTCGGTACTTTCTGTATAGCAATGGCAACATACTGACCTAGCAAACATATGTCATTATATGACGACATCAACATACTAAACGTGTGTTATTTGTAAATACACAAACCCAATCTAAACCAATCTTTGATCCGCAAATCAAAGCCTATAAATCTTAGTCTTGCCTTAACAAGTGATCTCTAATAAATAAACCAAACTTTAACTTAACATGTCCACCAATCTAGACTTCCTATCTAACCAAAACCCTTACCTAACACAAGTTAAACTTGAACACAAAGCTAAACCTAAGTTTAAACTAAACGCGAAACTAAACTGAATGTGATTTAAGCCCACGTCTGAACTTTAACTGAAATAAAACTTGACCTAAACGTTAACATGATCCCATATCTGAATGCGTACATGAAGCTTAATTCGGCATTAATTATAACTTTAACCCATACACACACACACACACACACCCACACACACACATATACACACACACACACACGCGTACTTTCCATACAAGAACGTACTTTCCACCCACACCCACACACACACATACGTACTTTCTATACGTTCTATACACTATACGCACACGTACTTTCAATACACATACGTACTTTCTATCCCACTCTAATCACTTTTGGTTAATCAACACACCTGAGCTGTGCCCGCATATTGTCCAGTTGTCAGCGGCAACATATTGACATGTTGTCACAGACGACATAGAACAGACGCAGTGACAATAATGACTGACATGACCGACAAGGAAGCAATTAGGGCCAATCTTGTCTGGCGTACCAAGGTAGGTAATTCTGTCTGTGTCTAGACTCTAGAGTTACCGTTCCTGATGACTAGAGTTACCGTTCCTGATGACTACCGATGCTCTAGCGAACCGTAAATTAGGTGCGGAGAGACAAAAAAGGGAACGAACTCTTGATTTGTTTCTAAGGTTATTGTTCCTTATGATATATTGCTAAAGTAGCAGGTGAACACCGGGAAATGAGAATACAAATATCGGGCAGAAAACTAATTGTGTATATACAATATTTAGTCTTACTACTCTTATAAACTTAGAGAATAGGAAAAAAACGGCTAGATTTAGAATGAACAGATCTGTGATAATGAAGATAGGCCAAAGGCCAAGTTAGAATGATGAGAATTGTGACATTGAGGACAATTAGAAAATCGCCTAGTTTATAATGAGCAGAATTTTGACATTGAGGATAGGCCAAAGACGGCCAAGGTAGAATGAAGAGAATTGTGAAAATGAGGATAATTCAAAGATGGCCAACGGCCAAGTTTATAATGAATAGAGTTGTGACATTGGGGATAATTCAAAGATTGCCAAATTTAGGATCAACCGAATTGTGACATTAAGGATAATTCAAAGATAGCCAATTTTGGGATCAACCGAATTGTGACATTGGAGATAATTCAAAGATAGCCAATTTTGGGATCAACCGAATTGTGACATTGGGGATAATTCAAAGATAGCCAATTTTGGGATCAACCGAATTGTGACATTGGAGATAATTCAAAGATAGCCAATTTTGGGATCAACCGAATTGTGACATTGGGGATAATTCAAAGATAGCCAATTTTGGGATCAACCGAATTGTGACATTGGAGATAATTCAAAGATAGCCAATTTTGGGATCAACCGAATTGTGACATTGGGGATAATTCAAAGATAGCCAAATTTAGTATCAACCGAATTGTGACATTGAGTTACAGCTGAACACGACAGACAGGGGCCATAACTCATCTAGCAGCTGCGAAAGATTACCCCCCCCCCTCCTTTTCCTCGTTTGTTCAACCCTCCTACACACGACTTAAAAACTACTTTAGAAGTAAATTTAGACGTGGCTTAATTTTTTTCTAAGAGATCTCTACTTTGCTGAATTATTAAGGAAGTAATAAACCAATGTCTAGCATTTTTGAAAACGCAATACAGGTGAAACCGAATCAATCAAATACTGACCAATTAATGATGTCAAATTTAAAATAACTTTCGTCTCAATAAATTAAATATTCTAAAATAGGTTTTTCTTTAAAAAAAATTAATGCTGATGTTTTTAAATTTAAATATATTTTTACCGCAAAGAGCGGAATACGATAGGCTCGTCTTGCTTAAAAAATCTGGCAATAGTTCGTGTCCTATTAATAAAGAAAGTGGGTGAGAGAGATGACAAATAGGGTCACATGACTTCTCGAGGCAGACTGATCTAGTGTTATTACACTCGGTTCGGGATTTAGCTCAGTCTACCTGTTAGGGAAAACCCGCAAAGGCAGCTATTTGGCTTAAAAGTGACAGGTTAGAAAGATGCGATTTTTTTAGGTGAAGATTTTAAGTGGGGGGGGGGGGGGGGGGGGAAGAGGGGAGGGGTAGGATTGGGGGGGGGGTAGAAACGGGGGTTAGTGTATTACACGGAGGGGGTGGGGGGTTCTACTAGTGGGCGAGAAATGAGCTTGCAATTGATCCCGAGTGTTCACCGAGTCACGTGACGACCGTGCGCTGTCCCCAGACTGAGCCGAGGCGCGACCGTCGTTGTGATACTCCGCACACGTGACCGGACACTCCACGGGCACTCCCGAAACCCCCAAAAGAAGCGCAAGAAACCTCCCGTGGATTTTATCTTTATAAGGAACTTACCATCGTAAACACACTTTTTTTTATTTTAAAGGACCCCTTTACCTACTAAGAACTATGGAGACCACAACTGTGCTAATTTCAGTATTTCTTTTCGGTGAGTTGGATCATTGCTGAATTATTGTGCCGTGTACGAATTATTTTGGTAGAGTTAATAAAAGGTGTATAGCGATATAAATAATTATCGCATTAAAAAAATAAGGAAAAAGGCTTTTATCATATAAAAAAACAACAGCCTACACAAATGAAAAGATTTACTAGAAAGTAAAATATAAATTTAGTTTGCCTACACATTTTTTTCATTTGCTTACAGAATACTTATTTTAATACATTTTGTCCAGATTCACTAAAAAGTTTCTTTCTCTTTCTGCATAATCTAACTGTTGTATCTTACTAAAGCTTGTATATGCTTGTATTACTAAAAAAAAACACATAGAGGTGAGCATTTCTTAGAATTTGCTGCTTCAAAAAGTATGATATAAATTATCAAATTCTAAATAAAGTGAAGTAACACTTCCAGATTTGGAGTTCACAATAAAAATCTAAGTATAGGCTCTCATATTTATGTTTGAAATTTCGTTTACCTAATTAAAATAGTACTCAAGTACGGAAAGAGTAAAGTACCACTTCCGAATATCAAAAATCTTTTTAAAAATTGTAGAAATCTGCGCATACAACTTAATACTTCTATGTGAAATTTCGTCCAACTAACGTAAACGATCCTCAAGTTATCGGCTTCTCAAAAGCCGAACATAGAGTAAGTACCACTTCCGGTTACCGGAAATAGCACAGCAGTTGATTAAAAAATACAATGAGGATATGTTTATGTAAGGAATTTCAACATAATTGAAACGGTACTCAAGTTATCGAGTTCACAGACAGACATAAAGACAGACACAGACATTTTTCCGACTCATAAAGACACAGAACGTCGGGATTTGTTAAAACCTCGATTTCGATTTTTTACACGAAAACAGTACAACACTTCCAGTCTATAGGGTAACCCGGGGTAATTCCATACACTACTTTTCTAAAAAATTTGTAAAAAATCTATAATTAACACTACCACAATATAATATTGAGGGTATAACTAGACATGCATTACTTATATGATGGCAAACAAATATAGAGATAATTCACAAAATAAAGTACAATTTTTTAATATTTCACTTTTATTGCAAAAACATGGTAAGTGGGGCAATTCCACACACATTATGAAAATTTTAAAATTCATGTATTTAAAAATGTGTGAAAAACATTTTTCCCCTTGGAAACAATTTTGCATGGGGGCAACCACTCTTCATCACTGGATAAAGAGAAAGCCTCAATTTTTCCTCCTGAATTCTGCTCTCATCTGTCATAGGCCGAAGTTATTCCTTTATAATTGTGGACCATTCTGAAATAAATACAAAATTAAATGTTAGAAAGTCTAATTACTAATGTGTTTATGGGGATGTTTAGCTCTAAATATTGCATAAATTATAATAAATAATATAGGTACAGTGAAAATAATAATAGATAAATAAATAAAAGAAGTCTGTGGCAATTTTACTTAACTTTAATAGCAGAGTCTTTTTAAAAATAAATAGTACTAGATCTAGTACTATTTAAGTATTTTTTAAGATTAAATCATGAGTTGTGAATTACAGAATTAGCCACAACCAGTTAAAATTGTTTAAAATAAAAGCTAAACCCTCTAAAGAGTATAAAAAGCAACATGGGACATTCCAAACTATAGTGTATGGAATTGCCCCACACCATGTGTGTGGAATTGCCCCACACCTACTATTGAAAAAAATATGCTTTCCTGTTCTAAATTAAAGGCTGAATCTAGCATCATTAACTGTTACTATTAACACAAATGATTAAGCTTTCATAAAATCAATAAATAATTGACAACAATTAAAAATAAGACAAAAAAAAATATTTTTTTAAAAAGTGCAGGAGTTGTACTTACCTAAGGATGTTTGAAGATAGATGCAGATAAAATTAAAATTCTTGCTCTGATTGTAGGTGAACGCTTCTCTAACAGTATCAGAAAGTACAAGAAATCACCTCTTAGTAACAGGGAAAAGTAACTTTTAATTTAAACTTTACTCCCATTAAAAATAGAGAGTATCCAGTATATAGTGTGTGAAATTACCCCGTGTGTGGAATTATTCCGGCTTACCCTACTCCACATACGAGAGAGTAAAAGCGTGGATTAATTAAGTGGGATGGGAGGGTGGTTTCTGATTTTATGAATGTGCTACATTCATGAAGGGGTTGTGAGAAATGCGATGTTGCAATATTTCAAGTAGGCTATTTCTTACAAATAAAAGTGTTGCTTTTCCACTTTGGTGATCGTTAATTAAGAAAGAAAATTGTTGAAGGTAGTTTGTGAGTATGTGAGGGCTAGTAGCGGAACTAGAAAAGACAGGCTCCCCCGCAAAAAAATAAATAAATTAGGGATTTTAATAAAATTATGTTTAGACCCAGTAAATTTCTTTGGCTGGTCAAAACTATATAAAGACGTAAGCTTAATTTATTAATGGTTTCCCGCGTTATGTTTATTTTTATAATTTTTGGTTTTTATAATATTAATTTTTAAAACATTGATTTTTATATCTATACCATTGTTTAGTTCTTCTTATTTTAATAATAATTCAGAGAATCAATTGCTTTTTAATATACATAGTACAAAACTATTTTATTTGAGGTTCATAGGAACCCTTATTTTAAAGAAGGGCAGTAAGTCGTGGAAGTAGTGTGAACGTTTGCCTACCTTTCAAACTACAGCTCTTGTAGATTTTCAAAAATATTTTTCTACGCTACAGTGTGCGATAGTAACTGTAGAACAATCTCTACTATAGTAGACCTGTTTTTATTGTTTTTACTAAACCACTTTCAAGATGCATGAAAAACATAATTTATGAAAAACAATTCAGAGGTTTCTTTTTTTGGTCGGAACTGGGCCCCTAAACGTCCTGCCCCCCCTCCCCTTCCGCATTGCGGGGTCTGGCGGCATGGTAGTTCCGCCCCTGGTGAGGGCTATGACATTTTGTGACATAAGTTAAGGTCAAAGGAGTGAAGGTCGATGTTTTGTGACATAATGATCAGTGGCGTTGCTAGGTCGGGTGTCACCCGGTGTGGCACTTCGTGGTGTCACCCCTCCCCCCCCCCCCCAAGAAACTAAGTATATATATATATATATATATATATATATATATATATATATATATATATATATATATATATATATATATATATATATATATATATATATATGTGTGTGTGTGTGTGTGTGTATGTATGTATAACCCCACCCCCACCCTCTTGTAATAATTGTCGATTTGTACTTAAAAGACTATTTAACTTTAATTAATCACTAATGGATCTGGCAAAATGCCATTTTCTTCTGTACATTTTGCAATATTTTTGGCTTGGTGTCACCCCCCTAAATGGTGTCACCCGGTGCGGTCCGCACCCCCCTCCACTAATTTTTTTTAACCACTGTGTCTGCCCTAAATGTTCTGTAACCACTGTGTCTCTGATAATTGTTCTATGACCACTGTGTCTCCACTTATTGTTCTATGGCCACTGTGTCTCCACTAAATGTTCTATGACCACTGTGTCTCTGATAATTGTTCTATGACCACTGTTTCTCTACTAAATGTTCTATAACCACTGTGTCTCTGATAATTGTTCTATAACCACTGTGTCTCCACTAAATGTTCTATAACCCCTGTGTCTCCACTAAATGTTCTATGCCCACTGTGTCTCTGATAATTGTTCTATAACCACTGTGTCTCCACTAAATGTTCTATAACCACTGTGTCTCCACTAATTGTTCTATAACCACTGTGTCTCCACTAAATGTTCTATGACTACTGTGTCTATACTAAATATTCTATAAACACTGTGTCTGCCCTAAATGTTCTATAACCACTGTGTCTCCACTAAATGTTCTATAACCACTGTGTCTCCACTAATTGTTCTATAACCACTGTGTCTCCACTAAATGTTCTATGACTACTGTGTCTATACTAAATATTCTATAAACACTGTGTCTGCCCTAAATGTTCTATAACCACTGTGTCTGCCCTAAATGTTCTATAACTACTGTGTCTACACTAAATGTTCTATAACCACTGTGTCTCCACTAAATGTTCTATAACCACTGTGTCTCCACTAAATGTTCTATAACCACTGTGTCTACACTAAATGTTCTATAACCACTGTGTCTCCACTAAATGTTCTATAACCACTGTGTCTCCACTAAATGTTCTATAACCACTGTGTCTCCACTAAATGTTCTATAACTACTGTGTCTCCACTAAATGTTCTATGGCCACTGTGTCTCTGATAATTGTTCTATGGCCACTGTGTCTCTGATAATTGTTCTATGGCCACTGTGTCTCTGATAATTGTTCTATGACCTCCGTGTCTCTGATAATTGTTCTCTAACCACTGTGTCTCCACTAAATGTTCTATAACTACTGTGTCTTCACTAAATGTTCTATGCCCACTGTGTCTCTGATCATTGTTGTATAAATACTCTGTCTTTGAATGCTCTGTGACCAATTCGCCTTTCAGCCCTAGTGTCCACTGGTCAAGCCACCAAATGTGAGGATGTAGATATGGACTGTGGCCGGCTTGACCTGGAGAGAAACATTTGTGCTGACCCTTATGATGCCATCACGTTGTGTATCCGATACTGTGGTCTTTGTACAGGTGAGGTGTTGGTGGTATATGTACAGGTGAGGTTTTGGTGGTCTATGTACAGGTGAGGTGTTGGTGGTTTTAGTTATAGGTGAGTTTTTGGTGGTATATGTACAGGTGAAGTTTTCGTGGTTTAGGTATGGGTGAGGTGTTGGTGGTATAATGTACAAGTGAGGTGTTGGTGGTATAATGTACAAGTGAGGTGTTGGTGGTATAATGTACAGGTAAAGTGTTGGTGGTATAATGTACAGGTGAGGTGTTGGTGGTATAATGTACAGGTAAAGTGTTGGTGGTATAATGTACAGGTGAGGTGTTGGTGGTATAATGTACAGGTGAGGTGTTAGTAGTATAATGTACAGGTGAGGTTTTGGTGGTCTATGTACAGGTGAGGTGTTAGTGGTCTTTGTACAGGTGAGGTGTTGGTGGTATAATGTACAAGTGAGGTGTTGGTGGTATAATGTACAGGTGAGGTGTTAGTGGTCTATGTACAGGTGAGGTGTTAGTGGTCTTTGTACAGGTAAAGTTTTAGTGGTCTATGTACAGGTGAGATTTTAGTGGTCTTTGTACAGGTGAGGTTTTGGTGGTCTTTGTACAGGTGAGATTTTGGTGGTCTTTGTACAGGTGAGGTTTTGGTGGTTTTTGTACAGGTGAGATTTTGGTGGTCTTTGTACAGGTGAGGTTTTGGTGGTCTTTGTACAGGTGAGATTTTGGTGGTCTTTGTACAGGTGAGGTTTTGGTGGTCTTTGTACAGGTGAGGTTTTGGTGGTCTTCGTACAGGTGAGGTTTTGGTGGTATATGTACAGGTGAAGTTTTCGTGGTTTAGGTATGGGTGAGGTGTTGGTGGTATAATGTACAAGTGAGGTGTTGGTGGTATAATGTACAGGTAAAGTGTTGGTGGTATAATGTACAGGTGAGGTTTTGGTGGTCTATGTACAGGTGAGGTGTTAGTGGTCTTTGTACAGGTGAGGTGTTGGTGGTATAATGTACAAGTGAGGTGTTGGTGGTATAATGTACAAGTGAGGTGTTGGTGGTATAATGTACAGGTGAGGTGTTAGTGGTCTATGTACAGGTGAGGTGTTAGTGGTCTTTGTACAGGTAAAGTTTTAGTGGTCTATGTACAGGTGAGATTTTAGTGGTCTTTGTACAGGTGAGGTTTTGGTGGTCTTTGTACAGGTGAGATTTTGGTGGTCTTTGTACAGGTGAGGTTTTGGTGGTTTTTGTACAGGTGAGATTTTGGTGGTCTTTGTACAGGTGAGGTTTTGGTGGTCTTTGTACAGGTGAGATTTTGGTGGTCTTTGTACAGGTGAGGTTTTGGTGGTCTTTGTACAGGTGAGGTTTTGGTGGTCTTCGTACAGGTGAGGTTTTGGTGGTCTATGTACAGGTGAGGTGTTAGTGGTCTTTGTACAGGTGAGGTATTAGTGGTCTTTGTACAGGTGAGGTTTTTGTATTCTTCGTACAGGTGAGGTTTTGGTGGCTTATGTACAGGTGAGATTTTGGTGGTCCATGTACAGGTGAGGTGTTGGTGGTCTTTGTACAGGTGAAGTTTTGGTGGTCTTTGTGCAGGTGAAGTTTTGGTGGTCTTTGTACAGGTGAGATTTTGGTGGTCTTTGTACAGGTGAGATTTTGGTGGTCTTTGTACAGGTGAGATTTTGGTGATCTCTGTACAGGTGAGATTTTGGTGGTTTATGTATACAGGTGAGATTTTGGTGGTCTTTGTACTGGTTAAATTTTGGTGGTCTTTGTACTGGTGAAATTTTGGTGGTCTATGTACAGTTGAGATTTTGGTGGTCTATGTACAGGTGAGGTGTTAGTGGTCTATGTACAGGTGAGATTTTGGTGGTCTCTTAAAAAGTTGTGTTAGATTACTAGTAGTTAACTAAATACAATTACAACTTTCTGTAAAGGCTAACCACATCCCCTAGATAAAACTAAAGCGTAATTTCTGATCACAATACTAAACCGAAATTAAACCTACTACTAGCAACGTAGCACACATATTTTCCAAAGAGTCTGTTTCTGGATGGGCGTCTCACCGACTTTATAATTGTATGAACTACAGCGTCCTGGAAGATCGCCTACCCACGAAGATCTGTCCGGCAAAGGTTAAACCCCCTCGTGACACTTTCTGAGAAAAAAAAAATTGAAAATCCTAAAGCTATTTAGTATTTACAAATTTATAGAAAATGGGTCTAAACTAGCTTAACAGGATTTGCAAATACTCCTGTACACGAGCAGAGTTTTTTCCAGGCATCTCATCGGGGGGAGGGGGGGCGTTACGACCCCCCCCTCTTCCGAACGAAATTTATATAGAAAATATATACTTTTAACATAATATATACTTTCCGACCCTGGAAGAAACAATGTACACGAGAGGTTAGAATTACACAATTACGCAGTTCGATGTGTTCGCAAGTAATGAACAAAATATAGTCGATTTTTTCCCGCAAAGTAGAATTAAAGGCATATAAGATGGATCTAAAATTCTTTAAATTGCGAACCCTACCTTTTGTACGGTTCCCATAGAACTAGTCGAACCACCATGCAACTATTCATATGCTTTGCATGTACACCAGGAGTGATGAGTATAGATTATTTTATCCAGCCATGCGTACGTCTTAGAAAAATGCCCTTTTAAGTGCTGTACACTTCGCCTTAAATTCCTCTGACGTCCGCGCTTTGGTTCCCCACGCGCGACCGCCCTCTTCCAACTTTGATAACGAAAACAAAGTGTCTATACCGATGACGGAAGGATGAAAGTGCAAAATGTGGGAGAAACGAAAATGGCGGCTTAAATTATAGACTAGCTGCATACCCGTGCTCCGCCACGGTAAATCTTTTTTAAATGTACCAACTTTGGGACAGAACAAAACTAAACACAACACAAACACAAAAGAAAACACAAACACAACACAAGCGAAAACACAAATGCAACACACAAACACAAAAGAAAAAACAAACGCAAATAAAAACACAAATGAAAACACCAACACAATGCAAGCACAAACGCAAAAAAACAAACGCAAAAAACCCACTCATAACATAAATACAACTTAAATGCAAACATAAACGCATAGTGCTCACAGTTTAGCACCAAATCGCACCCTGTCCAAGCGCCGGTGGACGTGCTTGATTAAGTGAGTGACTATAAAACATCTGGCTTGTCCGCAAACCGAAAGATAGAATAATAATTAGTAAACAGTACGTTCAGTGTATAAAATAAATAGAAGGCAGTATTTAAAATATCCGTGTTTTACCTACCATATTGCAATTTATCAATTCATGGATTTTTTTCAGTACTTTAAATTATTTTTAAAATTTACAATAAAGTTTCATGACTAAAACCATTGCGCACCTAATGAACGCGATGACGCGTCTATAACAGTGCGGAATAGTTGATTAAAAATTACAATTAGTAAAGAAATGCCTAAATCTACAATATTTGACCCAATTATATCACAATATACTTCTATTAGAGCCTTGACAATGAGGTAACTTTTTCGTACATTACAAGCCGCGGGTGATCTTACGTACCTAAAACGATAGATTACCTAGATGAGTATGTATAAGTAATAAGTACTAATAAGTATAGATCTAGTACTCTCTAGATCAAGATTCTATTGTAGATTATCTAGGTCAGGTTTTTCATTCAACAAAACTCACCAGCTCTACAAAATAAAATGTATTCTAATGACTAATATCACTTAGTATATATATTTAGTATTATTTAGTATATAATAGATCTAATACAATAATTATAAAATAAATAATAACATTCGCGCTTTAGATCTAGGATCTAGATCTAGGCAAGCTTTATTAATTCAACAAAACTCACAGAAGATGCAACGAACGTTCTTAGCTGCGATTTGTCTGTGTTAAACAGCCTACTAGATCTAGATATAGATTCTAGCCCCTTTCTTTTATACTGCTTCAGAAAACTTTGGATTTCTACAGTTGTTTCCCATTACAACTCAAAACTCTACTGGTCTTTTAGGTTTGGAGTACCCTTCATTATGTCAACAAGAAAAAAATTTGAATTTTATACACACCCCTGAATGTTATCATAATTTATAATAGCGAGACAAAACAAACCACCAACGAAAACTAAACAAACAGAAACTAAACAAAACTTAAATTGAACTGAAATAACTAAATGAAACCATAACAGCATATATATTTAGCTTCAGAATGCACAACCCACAATTATTTTTAGCGCAATTTCCATTCTGGAGAATTGCGTTTATTAACCCGTCATTTCTGGATGTATGGATGAATGTGTGTCCGCAGCTTTAAGTCGTATCTCATCCTCAACGAAGCAATATCGAGGACTAGTCCCAAAAGCAATTATTTTAAGCAAGTTACGAGGATGAACATAGGCCTAAAAAAAATTCCGGATTTCTTTAATGGATTTACCGGAAAAGCCAAATAACCTCGAAAAAATGCAGTTTTTGGCCCATATCTCGGCAACCAGACCACTTAGCAACTTGAAACATGTACCAATCGATTCCTGCCATAATTTAGAACAATATTGCCGAAGAAAGTTTTCAAAAATATCCTTCCGTTCGGTCACAAAATTTTTTTTTAATTAATTAAAATTTGGAACGAATTAGTAGGCATTTTTATCCAACCACACCACACGCGTCATCACGTTCTATAGCTGCGCCATCACGTTCAATGGCTGCGACATCACGTTCGGTAGCTTGGCGCGCAATGGTTTTTAGTCATGTAACTCTGTTGTAAATAAAACATGTAAAATACTGACAAAATAATTAATAAAAAACGTTTTAATAACTAACCAATGGTTTTACTAACCCTGCTCTTGATTTACGCTACGACAGAGCTATTTTTAGATAACATAAGGAAATTGCGCTTAAATGTCATTAGACTTTTTAATTAACTTGTTTAATATGTTTGTAGTCAATTGTGTTGAGCAGTGTAATAAACGTAGCTAAATATGAACCAAATACCAATCAAATTCAAATTTAATGCAATATAAAATATTAACTAAGAGTCATCGGGTAATTCACGCTTCTTTTAAACAATTTAACTCTTCCCCCCCCCCCCCCCCCCAACCCAAACACCTTTTGCCCATCTTCACATATAGTTAGAACCCTTTAAATTCATGCACTATTTTTTCATTACCCCAATATATTTCTACAATATCGATTTTGATCAGTCCTGACAAAGAGCATAATCAAGCTGTAATTTACAACATAAAAAAATGCTTAAACCTTTGCTTCTGCCGATAAAATTTTGGAACAGCTTTGTAAGTTGGTTTACATAAACGATTTAATTACTGCATTAAATTTTAATCAGTTACGGAGTTGGCCCATATAATAGATCGTGCACTTATTAAAATATATTTTGACCAACGCCTACTCAAATTTGAGATTCTGAAGTAAGCGTTTCATTCAATCTTTTTGGTTGGGGTTTAAGGATTATAACTTTCGGGGGGACATTTGGTTAAGGTTAAATTATCCATTTTCTCAGAAAATTTCTGTCTTGTTTTTTTTCAAGTTCTTGTGTTTGGGGGGGGGGGGGGTAGTGGACTTAAATAAACTCTGAGAGCATTCGGAAACTTTAAGAATAGTTAAACTAGCCTATATATTTTGCATTTAAATTATAAAATATTGTTCGGGGGAGGGGGGTATCACTGAGATACGCCAGAGAATGATGTTTCCATAGGTACCACCCCACCCCCCCCCCACCCCACCTCCCCACCCAACTTCCCACCCCCATCCTTTCCATAGGCTACACAACGAACTGTGGCACTATTTGATACGCCTACACACATTTTGTGGTTTAACCTAGACTCTATTAAAATCATGTATTAATACCACAATAATTACCAACAATGTCAATGTAAGATTAATGTTCACCTACGCCTGCTAAAAATAGCACATAGTGACCTACATTTGAATAGCAAGATAGCATTATCAACCTTTTTATTTCTACTGCATGGGCTGGTTAGAAGTCATAGATTAACTTTTGCTATCACAGTCCTTGTATAGTACAATGGGCTGTAGCTCAAGTGCTAGAGCGCTCGCTTAGCATGTAAAAGGTACGGGATCGATTCTCCGCTGCCCCAAAAGTCTCAAAGAAAGGGATTTTAACTTTTTTACTTTCTCGTATATACGAAGTATAGAGAAAGTCTTGTAATCGTGCACAAAAATTACTTGAAATTATAACAGTTTTCACCGTATTACACCTCAGTCTTTCATCACAACCGAAGTATAGAGGACTTATTTTAATCGGGCAAAAATTATCAATCCAGATTTATCAAAATTGTGGGGTTTTATGCGTAATCCAGTCTGAAAAACTGGGCTTTGCAATTCTGTCTGTGTGGCAGTCCGTATGTAAACACGATAACTTGAGTACCGTTACAGCTAGGTTGATGACATTTCATATATAAGTATTTTATCAAAATCTATCAACTTTTGAGCGATTTCCGATAACCGGAAGTGGTACTTTTTCTACTTTGAATTTTTCAAAAGCCTATAACTTGAGTACTATTTCGGATAGATAAATGAAATTTCACATGTAAGTAAAAGATCTAATTCTCTACCTTCTGTTAAATTTTGAGTAATTTCCGTTGACCGGAAGTAGTAATTTACGCTATTTCCGATTTCTCAAAAAACTAATGTAAATTTATAAAGTACTAACAATATTGCGCACTATTATGCACATTTCATTTGGCGTTCACCTGGTGTGCAATTTTTTTTCTACGAGATTTTATTCTATTTTAAAAACTTTAAGTGTTTAAAATGGACTTCCCATCCCCTGTTGTTTTATCTAAATCTATAATGGGCCACGTTCGCACCCCTCTCTCTCTCTCTGTCTGTCCGCAAAATATTTTCGCCGGACATCACATCAGAATCTACAGCGATATAACGAGAACTTTTTACGGACTTTTGTTGAAAATAATATGGTAGATGTTCTAAATGTATAACCACAATTTTATTTAAAGAAGAAAAATAAAAAATAAAGGCGTATTCGAATGTAGAGAAACAGTATTATTTATGCAACCGGAAAAGCATTTATAGATGTGAAAAAGAACGCATAAAACTATGACGTCACCAATGTTTATACATTAACTAATGACGTCATCTGCCGTGTTTAGAATAAAAAGAAATGAACTATTTCATTCAAATTTGATTTAGATCTACGTACACTATGAAATGTACACAATACAATTTTTCCGGCCTAAACTCATAAAATTTATTTTATTTATTTGGATTCTAGATCTAGACTAGATCTAAATCTACAAATCTACGCAATAACTAGATCGAGACGTAGAAGCTAAGATCTAGATTTATAGACTCTAACTTCTCTAGAATCTATTCCAAAAATAAATTTCTATATTAGGACTAAACTATTTCAAGAGATAATTATTTTATACAAAATCTTTGTTTGTGTGACCTACTTAGGTCTTATTTTTTTAGTTTGACTTTTATTCCTCAACCATGAGTGACCTGTGGTGCAACCACCGGTAATTTTCCATAGTTCTAAGAAAGACATATACCCGGTACTTTTTCATCACGAGTGGTGGTGCAATACTTTTATACTTTCGATTGGTTGATTCGGACATCAGAGATGTCCCAACCAATAGTCTCATGTTTTGAAGGTGACCTCCCATGAGGCCTCGGGTATCAAATAGTCTGCGCACATTTTTCTGCGGGCAGTCCATCGCAGCAGTCCATAGCAGCAAGTCAGACCAGACATCTTTGAGAGAGAAAGCCTTGAGTGTCGCTATTTTGTAGCCTATAGTTTTTAAGCAGCATTTTTCCTTTATTACTTGTGGTTTTAAGTAATATTTTGTGCTTTAAGTAGTGTCGTATAAGCTGTGGTGATTTTCTTGAGTGCCATATCCTGTGATAGTGTAACATAGTGTTTTTTCCTCAAATTGTAAGTTGGGTTTTAGTTATTTTACTCATTCATTTTAATCTGTATAAAGCTAGAGTCTTATCTTGAATTTGTACACATATTAAAAGTTATATATGGATTAAATGTGTTGTTGGTATCAGGAGTTCATCGAGTGTATCCCCGAGACGTTAAGTACGTGTCCTCGTTAACTGTTGTGCTAGCTACCATTTATAGGGCTTTAAGCCATCTGTGTATAACCATCTAAACGAACCCGGGTACGTTCGCCAGCTATCTGGCTGATAGAGTGGTGTTTCGTAATATTTGGAACTGGCTAATTTGGGATAAAAATAAGCCGGGAGTGATCTCCCCTAAACTTTCTCGAATATTTTTTATATAAAACAACAGGGGATGGGAACTCGGGATATAGTAATGATTTTTAATCCATTTTAAATACTTAAACTTTTTAAAATAAAATAGAATCGAATAGAAATAAACCGGTAGTGATCTCCCCTAAACTTTCTCGAATATTCTTATATAAAACAACAGGGGATGGTAACTGGGGATATAGTTATGATTTTTAATCCATTTTAAATACTGAAACTTTTAAAAATAGAATAGAATCTCAGTAAAAAACAATTGCGCACCAAGCGAACGCCTAATAAAGGTGTGTATAATAGTGCGCAATAGTATTAGTATTTAATAAATTTACAGTAGTTTTTTGAGAAATCGGAAGTAGCGTAAATTACTACTTCCGGTCAACGGAAATTACTCAAAATTTAACAGAAGGTAGAGAATTAGATCTTTTACTTACATGTGAAATTTCATTTATCTATCTGAAATAGTACTCAAGTTATAGGCTTTTGAAAAATTCAAAGTAGAAAAAGTACCACTTCCGGTTGTCGGAAATCTCTCAAAAGTTGATACGGATCTACGATTTTGATAAAATACTTATATATGAAATTTCATCAACCTAGCTGTAACGGTACTCAAGTTATCGTGTTTACACACGGACAGACACACACACAGACACACACACACACAGACATACGGACAAGATTGCAAAATTATGTTTTTCCGTATCAGTGAGGTGTAAAACGTCGAGATTTGTAAAAATCTCGATTTTTTTTTTTTTTTGCACGATTACAATACTTTCTCTATACTACGTATATACGAGAAAGTAAAAAGTATTGCACACCAAGCGAACGCCGAATAAAGATGTTCATAATGGTGCGCAATATTATTAGTGCTTTATAAATTTAGATGCGTTTTTGAGAAATCGGAAATAGCGTAAATTAGTACTTCCCGTCAACGGAAATTACTCAAAATTTGACAGAACGAAGAGAATAAGATTTTTTTACTTACATGTGAAATTTGATTTATCTATCTGAAATAGTACTCAAGTTATAGGCTTTTGAAAAATTCAAAGTAGAAAAAGTACCACTTCCGGTTATCGGAAATCGCTCAAAAGTTGATACGGATCTACGATTTTGATAAAATACTTATATATGAAATTTCATCAACCTAGCTGTAACGGTACTCAAGTTATCGTGTTTACACACACACACACACACAGACACACACACACACACACACACACACACACAGACACACAGACATACGGACAAGATTGCAAAATTATGTTTTTCCGTATCAGTGAGATGTAAAACGTCGAGATTTGTAAAAATCTCGTTTTTTTTTTTTGCACGATTACAAGACTTTCTCTATACTTCGTATATACGAGAAAGTAAAAATTAATTTGAAAGAATAGGCATATTCGCGTAAATTAAGATTTTAAAATACGTCTTTCATTCTCCGTGTTTTATAAGGTGCCTATATAGCGGAGATGATAGTGTACTTGAACCCACGCAGGTGGTGCGGGTTCGAGACGCACCAAGTCAATTAGGTTAATTTTTTTTTTTTATTTTGCTCGGGCTAAACTTAAAAAAAAAAATCTATTAGGATTCTAGATCTAGATCTAGATGATCTAGATCTACGGAAAAACTAGACTTACACAGATGTAGACCCTACCTAGATCTAGAATCTATTCAAACAATACATTTCTATACTAAAGTATTTCAGGCCTTAATTACTTTATTGAAATCTTTATCTTTGCAATTTGCTAATTTCTATAATATATAAAGCAAAGTTGTCGGGTGTCCGATAGGGCACTTCCCGGCGCCGAAGGCGCTTCAAATTTGGCAGGATCTTGCCTTGGGGCGACAGAACACGAGGGCCGGTTGGCCGAAAAGTCTACTATGAGGGGGTCAAAACTGACCTCGACTGACCGGCGCCTTATATGAGCTATAAATCGAAAAAAAAATGTCCACGGAGGAACCTCTTCATAACTCTTGAGGTCGTAGACCGACCCTCGGGCGAATTAATTAAGCATTCAAATTCTCAATGTTTTCGAAAGCCTAAGAGAAGCTGGGCAGCATGCCTAGTATAAAATATTCGAGAAAGTTTAAGGGAGATCACTCCCGGTTTACTCTACTTCTTTTTGCTGGTCTGTAAGCTTGCAAGGTGGTGACGGTGTGGTCGAATAGTAGAACTTCGAATGCTTGCCCGAAGGCTTGAGTTCGGTTCGGACTCGTGACTGTAGTACGTCATTGAGTCCACCCAGCTCTGATATGTAGCCTAGCTGACTCAGGTTAGGGAAACAAATTCGGCTAGGGTAGTGTTGACCACGCTATACTTTCATATGCCGAGGTCATTAAAACAGTTGAACTCTACTTCATCTGCCCCATGTGTCTTGACTAGGACACGAACTGGAAAAATGACGGAGCTAGCAAAGTAAGGTAAGTCAACATTCAACCTCTGCGTTAAAAAAACATAATTGACCTCATCAGGTTAAAAACTGTAACAATAAACCAGAGATAGCAATAATGTTCGATGACTAGACAATTCTCTAATCCCCCACCCCTCCCCCATCCCTTCCATTTATTCCCTCACTCAATTAACTTTTTCTCCCTTTTCTGCAACTCTCAAGTTGCATGACTGAGTTCAACATAGGCAAATGTTGTTTCATTGTTATTGCTGTTATGGATTACTTTTAGCATTGACATGTCGTGCTTCTTATCATTTCCAAATTTCAAAGTTCATAACCTAAATCGAATCCGAAACATTATAATATATATTTTTTTAATTTGGTGTGGGGGCTGGTCTAAGCACCTATATGCAATTGCAAGCCCCCCCCCCCCTCCCCTTATTTATTTGTGTGTTTCACCACACAGATATTATGTTCCCACGCTATCTCCACTTTACAAACGGCTGGCGTGACTCGGCTAAAGAAAACTGTAACAATCTGACCTAGAAATCAGCATGCCCGATATTTGGAGCAATCGGGTTCAAAATCTGGGCTGCTGGGGGTAAAAAAAAAAAGACACGGAAAATAATGCTTTCCTTCGCATTTTTACTTTGTATGTAGAAGAATAACGATGCGTTTTGTTATGGGTTTGTTATCTACAAGTTATGACAAAGCAAGCTTTGCGCAGACAGTTTAAAAATGAGGGGGGGGGGGGGAGGGCTGAAGAGATACCAAAAAAAACGAACTCTGGACATAATATGTCAGAGTAGATAAGTGAGTCAGTGGTTCTTTGAGATATTTTTCTCCGGAAGGGGTACTTGAATTTTCGAGGGGGGGGGGGGGGGGCACTGGTTGAAGGATATTTTCTGTATATATATTATTTTTTTCGATTTTGTGGGTACGGTAGACTTGCTTCGGGGGGTGCACGTAACAAATATATATGCAAAAGCAAAAGACACAACACAAATTAGACCCGGCCAGTCTTTCAATTTCAAGAACATCACTTGAATTCTTAATACAAATAAATAATGGCAAAAAATCCTTAAACTTTCTCCATACAGAATTATTTACCTTGGTTACATAACATTAAAAAACTGACATTTACATAACTCAAATTTACACAGGTAAACGTCATTTCCTCAGGTCCTACACTACCGCTCTGTTTAGGTAATCTCAGAATTACACTCGTAAATGTTACTTCTTTTAATTCTAATTTCATTTCTCGCACTGTTACGTAGTCTCAGAATTACACTTGTCAAAGTTATTATTACTAGTCTTAATTTTGTTTCTTGCACTGCTACGTAATCCCAGAATCACACCTGAAAATGCTAATATCCCTAGTTCTGATTCCACTAATCCTTGGTTTAAATCCTTCTAAAAATGAGTACTCAGCGGTACTCAAAACAATATAGTTCGACACTAGAACAGCAGGAATATTTCCTACCAAGGAACAAGACATCCAACATCTGGTACAAACATCGTACTCAAGTGGCAGGAGGGTTTCCAACCACTGGAGAAAAAGACATCGGCCTCTGGTACAATATCTGGCCACACGTACCACACCCATTTAGGCCACAGCAAATAACAATAATATCCACAAGAACGAGGCGCATATTTACAAGAACAAGACGTTCGGCCGCTGGTGTAAACACCAGGCCATATCATCCATACATCAGCTGGGCCCCTGCAGTCAGCCCTAAGGCTGCTACCAAGACCTCGACTAGCCTCTAGCCTTAGCTATGTGTGTGTAAGAGGGAGAGAGCTTTACACTGTCCCCTTAAATAGCCTACATCCAACCAAACCTTTTCCCATACTTTGAAACCATCTTCTGACCCCAACTGGCCGTCGTGACCTTACGCTCGTAAATTTAAGGAGACGGGCACTGGGTAGACAGGACATAAAATCGAAACACAATGCATGCTCGCACCTAGGGTCTGGTCAAGTCGGTCTCCGGCCAGTCCACGACTACGAACGCTCGTAAATTATCCGTTACACCGTCACGCCCTGCCAGACCCCCGCGCCGTGAGAACCGGGTGCCGTCTTGTGAGAAGGAGAGGGGGGAACATTACCCCGATCCAGCTATGACCAACCCAGAATACAACTACAAAAACACAAGCCCAAATGTGACATAGAATTAAAATAACAAGCCAACCATTGAGTACCAGCCAACATATAGTATATAGTCACTGTATAGTTTATAGTCACTATATAGTATATAGTCACTGTTTAGTTTATAGTCACTGTATAGTTTATAGTCACTGTATAGTTTATAGTCACTATATAGTATATAGTCACTGTATAGTTTATAGTCACTATATAGTATATAGTCACTGTATAGTTTATAGTCACTGTATAGTTTATAGTCACTGTATAGTTTATAGTCACTATATAGTATATAGTCACTGTATAGTTTATAGTCACTATATAGTATATAGTCACTGTATAGTTTATAGTCACTATATAGTATATAGTCACTGTATAGTTTATAGTCACTATATAGTATATAGTCACTGTATAGTTTATAGTCACTATATAGTATATAGTCACTGTATAGTTTATAGTCACTATATAGTATATAGTCACTGTATAGTTTATAGTCACTATATAGTATATAGTCACTGTATAGTTTATAGTCACTGTATAGTATATAGTCACTGTATAGTTTATAGTCACTGTATAGTTTATAGTCACTATATAGTATATAGTCACTGTATAGTTTATAGTCACTATATAGTATATAGTCACTGTATAGTTTATAGTCACTGTATAGTTTATAGTCACTGTATAGTTTATAGTCACTGTATAGTTTATAGTCACTGTATAGTTTATAGTCACTGTATAGTTTATAGTCACTATATAGTATATAGTCACTGTATAGTTTATAGTCACTATATAGTATATAGTCACTGTTTAGTTTATAGTCACTGTATAGTTTATAGTCACTGTATAGTTTATAGTCACTGTATAGTTTATAGTCACTGTATAGTTTATATCGATGTTTAAAAAAAAATTCAACTGCAATTTTGAGGGGGGTTGTAGGTTGAGGTCTGACGTCATTTTAGGGGGGGGTCTGGCTTTTTGTGACGACGTGTGACGGAGGGAAGGGGGGGGGGAGGTAAAAATCGTCAAAAAAGCGTGACTTCATTTATGGATGACCCCTTATAGTCACTGTATAGTTTATTGTCACTGTATAGTTTATAGTCACTGTATTAATTAATAATTACAGTCAAAAAGTCTTTTCGAACGAATAAACGCCATTAGGCAAAATCAGAGGTGGGGGGTGGTACAACCAATTGTAACTATATATATATATATATATATATATATATATATATATATATATATATATATATATATATATATAACATACATTTTTTTTTCTTTGGGGGGGGGGGGTTGGTGACACCATGAAATGCCAATATTAACAGAAAGTGATATTTCAACGCAAAGGTACAGAAAATAGTCCAAGTAAAGACAAGCAGTCAGAAACCAACGGGATCCGAACCTACCATTCCACACGGCACCTATTCGCCTTCGCCTTCCATGCATCAAGTGAGACGTGTAACCGCTTCTGCCACTCAACCCTACAAAAATAAGGCTTTCGTGGTAGACCACTGTCCTAGCTTTTTGCAGGTAGACGCACCGCTTGACGGTCGATTTAGCGACGCCACTGAAAAAGACCACTTGCTACCGAGCTATCATGACTGACCTCTCATGCCAAATCTCCGAAAACAAACTATTTGTGTTTGGTGCTTTAAGGGTTTGTTTATTAACAGAAATATCGATGTGTAAAATGTTTACAAAATTAAAATTACAAGACCATTTTTTATTTGGTAAGGGGAAATCATCCACTTTTAATTAGCCATAACTATTACGCGCTCTTACTTCCCTTTATTAAACGAATTCAATTGATTTTTTCAAAATACGTATTTGTAAGTAACATAAAAAATGAATAAATAAAAAGGTGTAAGAATTGCAGAGATTTGAAAATAATTTTATATTTTTTTATTGAAGATTTCGTGTCAGTCTGAAAACATTAAATTTAGCAGTTACGCAAAAAGAATTAAATCAATCTCCTCAATACCTAAAACAGTAAGTATTGAATACCGTAACATGTGCCCATTGTTTTGAGACTAAATCGAAACCAACAGTTGATAAAAACATCAGGGTGCCCCCTCCCCCACATTTCGCCAAATTTAGAGACTTTCGGCACATAAACAGTAATACAATTTTTGTTACGCATCCATATTAGATTTAGACACGTAAACTTTCAGTGTAACACAATATGTCAATTTTGTTTACAACTAAATATTCGTATATCGTTTGCGTTTACACTAGATAACTAGATAAGTCATTCTGTTAAGAGGTTATTACAAAAAAAAATTAGTTAAAAAAAAGTTAACTTTCAATAATATGAAGTATGCAAGTCTGTTTCAACATAAATTGTGTTACATTTTCTCAACATAATTCATTTACACTTTAAAAAAAACACTACACATATAGATAAAATGTTTAGTTTAGTTTTAAAATCTGTTTTTGAACAATATCTTCATGTTACGAGAAATGTATTTATTTCTAATGAGCGGTGTTTACGTTGTGTTGTGGCTAATCTACTATTACTTAGGGAGAGGTGGACAGGTAAATAAGGAAGCTGCTGACTTCCGGGTAGACAGGTAAACAGGCTGAAGCGTGGCGTGTACTTCCCTTTTATACAGTGATTGATGTTGTTGTTGATGACGGTAATGATGTTGTTGTTGATGACGGTAATGATGATGATGTTGTTGTCTTGACGTATTTTGACTACTGCCTCGGGTGTAAGACAGTCAGGTATAGATAACCTTGAAAAGTCGACAAGTCATATGCCGGTTTATCCTGATAAATCATCTATAGGTCATCTGCAGGTCCATGGTGATAAGTCACCTTTAGATCACTTGTATGTCCATGGTGATAAGTCATCTTTAGGTCACATGAAGGTCCATGGTGATAAGTCACCTATAGGTCATCTGCAAACCCATCCTGTTACATCAACTAGATTAACTACAGATCCACCTTCGTCCAAATTCTACTTTGGTCCATCTGGATTTATGTCCCCTGATGTCACAGTTATAAACGTGTTCCTTTTCCCCATCGTTTTGTTAGGCATTCGTTAATAATCGTAGTTCGGTATGTTAGGCATTTTGTAATTGCACTAATTATTGTGTTGTTGTATCATATTAGGTATTTCGCTGTAGCTTAATGTACAGTATTATATGGTTCCATTATTAGGCAATTTTTCCTTGCTTAACTTCAGACATTGTGTATCTTGCAAATGTTATTTGTTTTTTTATTTTTATTTTCCAAATGTTAATTTTTTTGAAATTGTCAAATGCTAGATATTTTGTATTTGTCAAATGTTAATAATTGTGTAGGTGTTAAATGTTAGTTATTTTGTATTTGTCAAATGTTAGTTATTTTGTTTTTTCAAATGCTAGACATTTTTTATTCGCCAAATGTTCGGTACTTTCTGTATAGCAATGGCAACATACTGACCTAGCAAACATATGTCATTATATGACGACATCAACATACTAAACGTGTGTTATTTGTAAATACTAAACTTATTTCACCGCATATGGCTACACAAACCCAATCTTTGATCCGCAAATCAAAGCCTATAAATCTTAGTCTTGCCTTAACAAGTGATCTCTAATAAATAAACCAAACTTTAACTTAACATGTCCACCAATCTAGACTTCCTATCTAACCAAAACCCTTACCTAACACAAGTTAAACTTGAACACAAAGCTAAACCTAAGTTTAAACTAAACGCGAAACTAAACTGAATGTGATTTAAGCCCACGTCTGAACTTTAACTGAAATAAAACTTGACCTAAACGTTAAAATGATCCCATATCTGAATGCGTACATGAAGCTTAATTCGGCATTAATTATAACTTTAACCCATACACACATGTACTTTCTACACACACACACACACACACACACACACCCACACACACACATATACACACACACACACGCGTACTTTCCATACAAGAACGTACTTTCCACCCACACCCACACACACACATACGTACTTTCTATACGTTCTATACACTATACGCACACGTACTTTCAATACACATACGTACTTTCTATCCCACTCTAATCACTTTTGGTTAATCAACACACCTGAGCTGTGCCCGCATATTGTCAAGTTGTCAGCGGCAACATATTGACATGTTGTCACAGACGACATAGAACAGACGCAGTGACAATAATGACTGACATGACCGACAAGGAAGCAATTAGGGCCAATCTTGTCTGGCGTACCAAGGTAGGTAATTCTGTCTGTGTCTAGACTCTAGAGTTACCGTTCCTGATGACTAGAGTTACCGTTCCTGATGACTACCGATGCTCTAGCGCAGGGGTCTCCAAACTACGGCCCGCGGGCCGGATGCGGCCCGCGAAGTCCTCTCATCCGGCCCGCAGATCTTTTTGTCTAAAGAAAAATCGTTTGTTGGTGATGGGTGAGGAACTTTGCCCAGAGAAATCAAAGACATGCCTGGAAGAAACTGGCCCCCAAACTGAAATTCGATAGTTAATGTGGCCCTCGGTCTGAAAAGTTTGGAGACCCCTGCTCTAGCGAACCGTAAATTAGGTGCGGAGAGACAAAAAAGGGAACGAACTCTTGATTTGTTTCTAAGGTTATTGTTCCTTATGATATATTGCTAAAGTAGCAGGTGAACACCGGGAAATGAGAATACAAATATCGGGCAGAAAACTAATTGTGTATATACAATATTTAGTCTTACTACTCTTATGAACTTAGAGAATAGGAAAAAAACGGCTAGATTTAGAATGAACAGATCTGTGATAATGAAGATAGGCCAAAGGCCAAGTTAGAATGATGAGAATTGTGACATTGAGGACAATTAGAAAATCGCCTAGTTTATAATGAGCAGAATTTTGACATTGAGGATAGGCCAAAGACGGCCAAGGTAGAATGAAGAGAATTGTGAAAATGAGGATAATTCAAAGATGGCCAACGGCCAAGTTTATAATGAATAGAGTTGTGACATTGGGGATAATTCAAAGATTGCCAAATTTAGGATCAACCGAATTGTGACATTAAGGATAATTCAAAGATAGCCAAATTTAGGATCAACCTAATTGTGACATTGGGGATAATTCAAAGATAGCCAAGTTTAGGATCAACCAAATTGTGACATTGAGGATAATTCAAAGATAGCCACATTTAGGATCAACCGAATTGTGACATTGGGGATAATTCAAAGATAGCCAAGTTTAGGATCAACCGAATTGTGACATTGGGGATAATTCAAAGATAGCAAAGTTTAGGATCAACCGAATTGTGACATTGGGGATAATTCAAAGATAGCCAAATTTAAGATCAACCGAATTGTTACATTGGGGATAATTCAAAGATAGCAAAGTTTAGGATCAACCGAATTGTGACATTGGGGATAATTCAAAGATAGCCACATTTAGGATCGACCGAATTGTGACATTGAGTTACAGCTGAACACGACAGAAAGGGGCCATAACTCATCTAGCAGCTGCGGGGAGATGACCCCCCCCCCTTTTTTTCCTCGTTTGTTCAACCCTCCTACACACGACTTAAAAACTACTTTAGAAGTAAATTTAGACGTGGCTTAATTTTTTTCTAAGAGATCTCTACTTTGCTGAATTATTAAGGAAGTAATAAACCAATGTCTAGCATTTTTGAGAACGCATTACATGTGAAACGAAATCAATCAAATACTGACTAATTAATGATGTCAAATTTAAAATAACTTTCGTCTCAATAAATTAAATATTCTACAATAAGTTTTTCTTCTAAGAAAATAATGCTGATGTTTTTAAATTTAAATATATTGTTACGGCAAAGAGCGGAATACGATAGGCTCGTCTTGCTTAAAAAATCTGGCAATAGTTCGTGTCCTATTAATAAAGAAAGTGGGTGAGAGAGATGACAAATAGGGTCACCTGACCTCTCGAGGCAGACTGATCTAGTGTTGCTATACTCTGTTGGGAATTTAGCTCAGTCTACCTGTTAGGGAAAACCCGCAAAGGCAGCTATTTGGCTTAAACGTGACAGGTTAGAAAAATGCGATTTTTTTTAGATGAAGATTTTAAGTTGGGGGGAGGGGTAGGATTGGGGGGGGGGGGGGTCGAAACGGGGGTTGGTGTATTACACGGAGGGGGTGGGGGGTTCTACTAGTGGGCGAGAAATGAGCTGCAATTGATCCCGAGTGTTCACCAAGTCACGTGACGACCGTGCGCTGTCCCCAAACTGAGCCGAGGCGCGACCGTCGTTGTGATACTCCGCACACGTGACCGGACACTCCACGGGCACTCCCGACACCCCCAAAAGAAGCGCAAGAAACCTCCCGTGGATTTTATATTTATAAGGAACTTACCATCGTAAACACATTTTTTTTTATTTTAAAGGACCCCTTTACCTACTAAGAACTATGGAGACCACAACTGTGCTAATTTCAGTATTTCTTTTCGGTGAGTTGGATCATTGCTGAATTATTGTGCTGTGTACGAATTATTTTGGTAGAGTTAATAAAAGGTGTATAGCGATATAAATAATTATCTCATTAAAAAAATAAGGGAAAAGGCTTTTATCATATAAAAAAACAACAGCCTACACAAATGAAAAGATTTACTAGAAAGTAAAATATAAATTTAGTTTGCCTACACATTTTTTAAAAATTTGCTTACAGAATACTTATTTTAATAAATTTTGTCCAGATTCACTAAAAATTTTCTTTCTCTTTCTGCATGATCCATCTCTTGTAACTTACTAAAGCTTGTATATGCTTGTATTACTAAAAAAAAAAACCCATAGAGGTGAACATTTCTTAGAATTTTCTGCTTTAAGGAAAGTATGATGTAAAAAAATATTATTAAATTCTAAATAGAGTGAAGTACCATTTCCAGATTTGGAGGTCACTCAAAAAATTAAAATAAATCTAAGTATAGGCTCTCATATTTATGTTTGAAATTTCGTTTACCTAATTAAAATAGTACTCAAGTACGGAAAGAGTAAAGTATCACTTCCGAATATCAAACATCTTTTTAAAAATTGTAGAAATCTGCGCATACAATTTAATACTTCTATGTGAAATTTCGTCCACCTAGCGTAAACGATCCTCAAGTTATCGGCTTTTCAAAAGCCGAACATAGAGTAAGTACCACTTCCGGTTACCGGAAATAGCACAGAAGTTGATTAAAAAATACAACGAGGATATGTTTATGTAAGGAATTTCAACATAATTGAAACGGCACTCAAGTTATCGTGTTCACAGACAGACATAAAGACAGACACAGACATTTTTCCGACTCATAAAAACGCAGAATGTCGGGATTTGTTAAAACCTCGATTTCAATTTTTGGCACGAATACACTACAACACTTCCAGTCTATACTCCACATACAAGATAGTAAAAACAATTCACGTGGATTAATTAAGTGGGATAGGAGGGTGGTTTCTGATTTTATGAATGTGCGACATTCGTGAAGGGGTTGTAAGAAATGCGATGTTGCAATATTTAATGTAGGCTATTTCTTACAAATAAAGGTGTTGCTTTTCCACTTTGGTGATCGGTAATTAAGAAAGAAAATTGTTGAAGGTAGTTTGTGAGTATGTGAGGGCTAGTAGCGGAACTAGAAAAAACAGTCTCCCCCGCAAAAAAATAAATAAATTAGGGATTTTAATAAAACTAGGCATGCTGCCCAGCTTCGCTTAGGCTTTCGAAAACATTGAGAATTTGAATGCTTAATTAATTCGCCCGAAGGTCGGTCTACGACCTCAAGAGTTATGAAGAGGTTCCTCCGTGGACATTTTTTTTTCGATTTATAGCTCATATAAGGTACCGGTCAGTCGAGGTCAGTTTTGACCCCCACATCGTAGACTTTTCGGCCAACCGGCCCCCGTGTTCTGTCGCACCAAGGCAAGTGCCCTATCGGACACCCGACAATCTAGATCTAGATCTAGATTCCTAAAAGAATTTTTTTTTTAAGTTTAGCCCGAGCATAATAAAAAAGAAAACATTAACCAAGTTGACTTGCTGTGTCTCGAACCCGCACCACCTGCGTGGTTTAATGTACACTAACATCTCCGCTATTTCGGCACCTTATAAAATACGGAGAATGAAACACGTATTTTAAAATCTTAACTTACGCGAATATGCCTATTCTTTCAAATTAACTTTTTATCCCAAATTAGCCAGTTCCAAACAAAGATTTTGTATAAAATAAATAAGTCTTGAAATAGTTTAGTCCTAATATAGAAATTTATTTTTGGAATTGATTTAAGAGAAGTTAGAGTCTAAATCAGACTAAATCTAGATCTTAGCGTCTACGTCTAGATCTAGTTATTGCGTAGATTTAGATTTAGATTTAGTCTAGCTAGATCTAGAATCTCTAGATCTAGAATCCAAATACATAAAATAAATTTTATGAGTTTAGGCCGGAAAAATTGTATTGTATACATTTCATAGTGTACGTAGATCTAAATCAAATTTGAATGAAATAGTTCATTTCTTTTCATTCTAAACACGGCAGATGACGTCATTAGTTAATGTATAAGCAATAGTGACGTCACAGTTTTATGCGTTCTTTTTCACATATATTAATGCTTTTCCGGTTGCATAAATAATACGGTTTCTCTACATTCGAATACGCCTTTAATTTTAATTTTTCTTCTTTAACTAAAATTGTGGTTATACATTTAAAACATCTAACATATTATTTTCAACAAAAGTCCGTAAAAAGTTCTTCATATATCGCTGCCGATTCTGACGTGATGTCCGGCGAAAATATTTTGCGGACAGACAGAGAGAGAGAGAGAGAGAGAGAGATGTGCGAACGTGGGGATTTATATATTAGGATTATGTTTAGACCCAGTAAATTTCTTTGGCTGGTCAAAACTATATAAAGACGTAAGCTTAATTTATTAATGGTTTCCCGCGTTATGTTTATTTTTATAATTTTTGGTTTTTATAATATTAATTTTTAAAACATTGATTTTTATATCTATACCATTGTTTAGTTCTTCTTATTTTAATAATAATTCAGAGAATCAATTGCTTTTTAATATACATAGTACAAAACTATTTTAATTGAGGTTCATAGGAACCCTTATTTTAAAGAAGGGCAGTAAGTCGTGGAAGTAGTGTGAACGTTTGCCTACCTTTCAAACTACAGCTCTTGTAGATTTTCAAAAATATTTTTCTACGCTACAGTGTGCGATAGTAACTGTAGAACAATCTCTACTATAGTAGACCTGTTTTTATTGTTTTTACTAAACCACTTTCAAGATGCATGAAAAACATAATTTATGAAAAACAATTCAGAGGTTTCTTTTTTTGGTCGGAACTGGGCCCCTAAACGTCCTGCCCCCCCTCCCCTTCCGCATTGCGGGGTCTGGTGGCATGGTAGTTCCGCCCCTGGTGAGGGCTATGACATTTTGTGACATAAGTTAAGGTCAAAGGAGTGAAGGTCGATGTTTTGTGACATAATGATCAGTGGCGTTGCTAGGTCGGGTGTCACCCGGTGTGGCACTTCGTGGTGTCACCCCTCCCCCCCCCCCCCCAAGAAACTAAGTATATATATATATATATATATATATATATATATATATATATATATATATATATATATATATATATATATATATATGTGTGTGTGTGTGTGTATGTATGTATAACCCCACCCCCACCCTCTTGTAATAATTGTCGATTTGTACTTAAAAGACTATTTAACTTTAATTAATCACTAATGGATCTGGCAAAATGCCATTTTCTTCTGTACATTTTGCAATATTTTTGGCTTGGTGTCACCCCCCTAAATGGTGTCACCCGGTGCGGTCCGCACCCCCCTCCACTAATTTTTTTTAACCACTGTGTCTGCCCTAAATGTTCTGTAACCACTGTGTCTCTGATAATTGTTCTATGACCACTGTGTCTCCACTTATTGTTCTATGGCCACTGTGTCTCCACTAAATGTTCTATGACCACTGTGTCTCTGATAATTGTTCTATGACCACTGTTTCTCTACTAAATGTTCTATAACCACTGTTTCTCTACTAAATGTTCTATAACCACTGTGTCTCTGATAATTGTTCTATAACCACTGTGTCTCCACTAAATGTTCTATAACCCCTGTGTCTCCACTAAATGTTCTATGCCCACTGTGTCTCTGATAATTGTTCTATAACCACTGTGTCTCCACTAAATGTTCTATAACCACTGTGTCTCCACTAATTGTTCTATAACCACTGTGTCTCCACTAAATGTTCTATGACCACTGTGTCTATACTAAATATTCTATAAACACTGTGTCTGCCCTAAATGTTCTATAACCACTGTGTCTCCACTAAATGTTCTATAACCACTGTGTCTCCACTAATTGTTCTATAACCACTGTGTCTCCACTAAATGTTCTATGACCACTGTGTCTATACTAAATATTCTATAAACACTGTGTCTGCCCTAAATGTTCTATAACCACTGTGTCTCCACTAAATGTTCTATAACCACTGTGTCTCCACTAATTGTTCTATAACCACTGTGTCTCCACTAAATGTTCTATGACTACTGTGTCTATACTAAATATTCTATAAACACTGTGTCTGCCCTAAATGTTCTATAACCACTGTGTCTGCCCTAAATGTTCTATAACTACTGTGTCTACACTAAATGTTCTATAACCACTGTGTCTCCACTAAATGTTCTATAACCACTGTGTCTCCACTAAATGTTCTATAACCACTGTGTCTACACTAAATGTTCTATAACCACTGTGTCTCCACTAAATGTTCTATAACCACTGTGTCTCCACTAAATGTTCTATAACCACTGTGTCTCCACTAAATGTTCTATAACTACTGTGTCTCCACTAAATGTTCTATGGCCACTGTGTCTCTGATAATTGTTCTATGGCCACTGTGTCTCTGATAATTGTTCTATGGCCACTGTGTCTCTGATAATTGTTCTATGGCCACTGTGTCTCTGATAATTGTTCTATGACCTCCGTGTCTCTGATAATTGTTCTATAACCACTGTGTCTCCACTAAATGTTCTATAACTACTGTGTCTTCACTAAATGTTCTATGCCCACTGTGTCTCTGATAATTGTTCTATAAATACTCTGTCTTTGAATGCTCTGTGACCAATTCGCCTTTCAGCCCTAGTGTCCACTGGTCAAGCCACCAAATGTGAGGATGTAGATATGGACTGTGGCCGGCTTGACCTGGAGAGAAACATTTGTGCTGACCCTTATGATGCCATCACGTTGTGTATCCGATACTGTGGTCTTTGTACAGGTGAGGTGTTGGTGGTATATGTACAGGTGAGGTTTTGGTGGTTTTAGTTATAGGTGAGGTTTTGGTGGTCTATGTACAGGTGAGGTTTTGGTGGTATATGTACAGGTAAGGTTTTGGTGGTTTTAGTTATAGGTGAGGTTTTGGTGGTCTATGTACAGGTGAGGTTTTGGTGGTCTATGTACAGGTGAGGTTTTGGTAGTCTATGTACAGGTGAGGTTTTCGTGGTTTAGGTATGGGTGAGGTTTTTGGTAGTTTATGTAAAGATGAGATTTCGGTGGTTTAGGTATAGATGGTGTTTTTGTGGTTTATAGGTGAGGGTTTGGTGGTTTAGGCATAGGTGAGGGTTTGGTGGTTTAGGCATAGGTGAGGTTTTGGTGGTTTAGGCATAGGTGAGGGTTTGGTGGTTTAGGCATAGGTGAGGTTTTGGTGGTTTAGGTACAGGTGAGGTTTTGTTTGGTGGTTTAGGCATAGGTGAGGGTTTGGTGGTTTAGGCATAGGTGAGGTTTTGGTGGTTTAGGTACAGGTGAGGTTTTGTTTAGTGGTTTAGGTACAGGTGAGGTTTTGTTTGGTGGTTTAGGTATAGGTGAGGTTTTGTTTGGTGGTTTAGGTACAGGTGAGGTTTTGTTTGGTGGTTTAGGTACAGGTGAGGTTTTGTTTGGTGGGTTAGGTACAGGTGAGGTTTTGTTTGGTGGGTTAGGTACAGGTGAGGTTTTGTTTGGTGGTTTAGGTACAGGTGAGGTTTTGTTTGGTGGTTTAGGTACAGGTGAGGTTTTGTTTGGTGGTTTAGGTACAGGTGAGGTTTTGTTTGGTGGTTTAGGTACAGGTGAGGTTTTGTTTGGTGGTTTAGGTACAGGTGAGGTTTTGTTTGGTGGTTTAGGTACAGGTGAGGTTTTGTTTGGTGGTTTAGGTACAGGTGAGGTTTTGTTTAGTGGTTTAGGTACAGGTGAGGTGTTGGTGATTGTTGTACAAGTGATTTAAGTAGTTTGTGTACAGTTGAGGGCTTGGTTGTCTATTTACAGGCAAGGTTCAGGTGGTTTTTAAACACAGATATTTTAGTGGTTTATGTATAGATGACGTTTAGGTCGAGTCTCACCTGTGAAGATTGTGTGCTCCTCTATAAGTAACGATACGACTAAAGCCCCCGTTAGTACTCTGTCTTTAAAATCTTAGTGGGTACTCCTGTCTTTAAAGCTCTATTGGGTACTCCTGTCTATAAAGCCCTATTGGGTACTCCTGTCTTTAAAGCCCCCGTTGGTACTCTGTCTTTAAAGCCCTATTGGGTACTCCTGTCTTTACAGCCCCCGTTGGTACTCTGTCTTTAAAGCCCTATTGGGTACTCCTGTCTTTAAAGCCCCCGTTGGTACTCTGTCTTTAAAGCCCTATTGGGTACTCCTGTCTTTAAACAAGAGCATTTGTTAGTTTTTCCGTTACCAGGTAAGAATAGGTCAGGTACTAGAGATTAAAACGTGTATGTCTCCTCCTCCCCACCCCCCCACCTAAAAAAAACAGCCAGGGAGACAAGGTGGGGTTGGGGGGGGGGGCGAGCTTGAAAGGACGCATGTTCACAAGCTGTAAATGTCAAAGTGCGACAAGTTTGCGTATGTGTACGTGCTTGTTTTTGTTTGTAAATTCGGTGTATGCACGTTTGTGTGTGTGTGTGTGTGTGGGTACGTGGTCATTGTATGTTTTTTTGTATCTGTGTGTTGTGTATCTGTGGTAAGAATATGTGGCTATGAGGTGTGTTTGTGTGCGGTTTAGTGGATTTTTAGTTGGATGATTAATGAGTGAGGATTAAGAAGAAAGTAAAAGAGAGGGGCGCGGAGGGGGAGGGGGGGTGAGGCGGAGACGACGTGACCATCTGCACGCATTGTGTTAATGTATTGACGAAATCTTCTGGTGCCAATAACACATTCACATAATGTGTTTTGTATATGTTTTAAAAACTGTACATGTAAATATATATGTATTATATATATATATATATACACACACACACGCACACGCACACACACACACACACATATATATATATAATATATAGGGCGTATAGATGTTTAAAAAAATAAGTATCATGTATGATATGATGTATATCTAACAATACACCCAACAATATATCCAACAATACATCCAACAATTTATCCAACAACAGATCCAGCACATCCCACTGTGTGTGAGGACCACGATGTTGAATGTCCAACATTCGCCAACCAACAATTCTGTGCACAGGAACAGGCCAAGAAACTCTGCCGGAAAACCTGCAACTTCTGCCGTGAGTAGTGGTGACATTGAATTTTTTGGAGACATTATATCTTTTGGTGATATTATATCTTTTGGTGATATATCTTTTGGTGATATTATATCTTTTGGTGACATTATATCTTTTGGTGATATTATATCTTTTGATGACATTATATCTTTTGGTGGCATTATATCTTTGGTGGCATTATATCTTTGTTGGCATTATATCTTTGGTGACATTATATCTTTGGTGACATTATATCTTTTGGTGATATTATATCTTTGGTGAGATTAAATTTTGGCGACATTATATTTTGGTTACATTATATCTTTGGTGGCATTATATCTTTGGTGGCATTATATCTTTTGGTGGCATTATATCTTTGGTGAGATTATATCTTTTGGTGGCATTATATCTTTTGGTGATATTATATCTTTGGGTGATATTATATCTTTTGGTGACATTATATCTTTGGTGGCATTATATCTTTTGGTGATATTATATCTTTGGGTGATATTATATCTTTGGTTACATTTTCTTTTGGTGACACCATATCTTTAATGTCATTATCTTTTTGGTGACACCAACTTTTTGGTGACTTCAGCATTTGAAGAAATAGTGTAATCAGCACTGTGCCCAGCCGCCTTAAATTTTCCCATCATGAGTTCGGTACCCATAAGAGTTGAGTGGACTCAGTAATGTTTCATAGATACCAACCCGGGATTCGAACTCGAAGTTAGCAATCTATGCTCCACCATTGGACTCCGCCACACCGTTAGAGCACATCCCTTCATATGCCGAGGTGACAAACAGGTGAACTCTACCTCACCTGCATAATAGACCGTGACGGTACTTTTTTTAAAGTAAAGGAACCACTTCAAATGGGTAAATGTGTATGTAAAGGACCCACGTTAATTTTTTCTCCTATTGCAGATAAACTCTACAAAAAAAAATGTAAAAATTAATTTGTTAAAAAGTACCTATAGCTGTGAATTTTTAAAAAATAATTCACTATTGAAGTATATAAATCGTATACACTTGTTATTAAGTGTATTAGTAGTCAATATCCTTGTACAAAGCGTTTACGTTTTCTTTCTAGTCATCGCTTCCTTATTATTCACGGCACACATTTCTCGAGACAGCCAAGTTTTATCCTATTTATAAATCTTTGCGGGTGACAGTTTTGACGGAGAGTCACTGGCTGATTCATCACATGGTCTCCATGTTTGAGAGTTTTAAAAAATGGGTTGGGGTAGGGATAGGTGGTGTACACATGGCTTGTATAGGGGGTCAGGTGTACATATTTCTGTACACATTGCTTCTACAAGGGTGAGGTGTACATATTTTTGTACACATGGCTTGTATAGGGGTAGAGGTGTACAAATTGCTTCTATAGGGGGTGAGGTGTACATATTTCTGCACACATGGCTTGTATAGATGTAGAGGTGAACACATTACTAGTAATGCGTGCAGATGCGATTGTTAAATATACAGCACAGGTTATGAATTAAAAGTATGATGCTGATTTTATAAAATCCATACACTGCACCTAGTATTCAGTTTCATAACGCGAGATCGTTCTATTATTTTTACAATTTGCAGCAAATATTAAAATAATATTTCTCTTTCAATAATTTTTATTATTCCGTATGGGTTTAACTTTTCATTTCATGTGTATGTTCAACTATAAATAATATTCTTTACGACATAGAGTCAACCCCACTACGTTTATCCTAAATATTCTTTGCATCGTGTAATAAAGTAAGTAAGTAACGTCCCCTTTCGAACCTGATGGTCCATGGGGCAAGTGAAGTAGAAATCACCTGTTTCTGTAACCTGGACATATGAAGCATCATGTGCTAGTATATTATTACAACTTTCAAAATTTGGTGTCTTGTCTAACAACACCCTAGCGTCGTCTGATTTTGTAATCTTCAACATGATATTACGGTATGGAGCAGTGGCGTCGCTAGGTCGGGTGTCACCGGGTGCGGCACCTCATGGTGTCACCCCCTTTGTTTTTCTCTTTAAATTTTGCAGTTGGTGTCCCCCCCACCCCCCGGTAAAAGTCTTTAAAGTGTTCACATCTAATATTAATGATGTTTATCTACTGTCGGTTTGTTAATACAGCTTGGTGTTACATTGTTTTCTCTATAGTTTGCATGTTTACGTCATGGTGTCACCCCTCTCCCCCTTCCTTGTCGGGATCGTAAATATGTACTTAAAATATTTTTTTTAACTCTAATTAACCATTCCTTGAACTGGCAAAAAATATATTTATTTAAAAAAAAATTGTATTTTTTTGGTCTTGTTGTCACTCCCCCCCCCCAAATGGTGTCACCCGGTACGGTCCGCACCCCCACTCCCGCCTCGCGACGCCTCTGGTATGGAGTAATTTTGGTAGATCTATTTAATTAATTAACAGGAGAAAAAAAAGTTCCGAGAGTGATTTCCCCTTATATCACGATCTCAAGCGGTCGTTAAACCCAGACTACTAGATCCTTGTTTATCGAATTACACTACAATTTTACTCACGAATAACCCCGTTTGTCTCCCCTTCACCAGATAACTCGACGGTCCCGGGTTCGAATCCAGGTCTGACAGTGCAAGGTCCCTCTGCATCTGTGCCGCCACCTAAGGCAACACATCCACCACCCGCTTCCAATGGCGCTGCTATGATGGAGATTCCAGGTGAGAGTGACGTCATCAAATAAAAGACGAGCTCGGGAACTGGAAATATAATGGGGAGGGTGGAATTAAGAGAAGGGGAGGAATGAATCGTGAGGGGGGGGGGGTGGGGTGGGTGGGGGGAGGGATAGAATAAGGGGGTAAATATGGATAAGTGGTTGTTCATACATGACGTCATGCTTTTTTGGGTACATTGTCATTTTTCATTACAAAATGGAGCTTTAAGTAAAAAGGCTATTGCTAAGATTCAGATTAAAAAAAAATTGCGAGATTGTGACGTCACATGTAACCTTCGTCACACAATTAAAATATTCCAACGCCCGTCCCAACCACCTTACACACAACCATTAGTGTGACGTATGTTATGGGTGGCCCATAAAGCCGTATAGAAGAGAATGGTATAGGATAAGATGAAAACAGGATAAGGAAAGGTGCTGGACTAGAATGACAGATAAATATAGAAAGATAGGTGGAGGGAATAGAGAACGAGATAAATATCTTCAGAATAGAAAGTAAAGGACTGTCAGATTTTAAAAAATAGATTTGTTTCGTAAAAAACTAGTCTAGTAGGTAGAATTTTAAAAATTTTGTTGCTGGAACAACAGAAATTATAGCACGTGCTTCTATTTTTAGACCCCAAGTGCCATGACGTTGACGAGAGGTGCAGCGCACTCATTCACGTACACAACTGTATGACTGACCACTTGACCCAGATGTTGTGTCAGAGGTCATGTGACTTATGTCCTTACGGTAATACTTCATTTATTATATGTGTATATACATACATACATATATATATCTATATATCTATATATCTATATATCTATATATCTATATATCTATATATCTATATATCTATATATCTATATATCTATATATCTATATATCTATATATCTATATATCTATATATCTATATCTATATATCTATATATCTATATATCTATATATCTATATATATATATATCTATATATCTATATATATATATATATATATATATATATATATATATATATATATATATATATATATATATATATATATATATATATATATATATATATATATATATATATATATATATATATAAAGTTTCTGCATATGGTCTTAGTTAAATTTAAATCTCAATATGCATGCATGTAGGCCAACATAAATTTACATCTTATCTCATGTCAGGGTCTTTACTTTCCGCGGTCTAAGTTATATAGCTCATGTATTATTAGACATTTTGTTTTTTATTTCAGTGCTTGTCTCCCCTGATTCAGGTAAGTTTTTTTCCCTGCTCTTGTGAAATTATGTTGTAGTTTTTAAACTTACATTTTTATCCTAAAAAGTAATCATTAGTTATGACTATGAAATGTGAACATACACACCTTTATTTGAAAATAAATAAAAATAAAACTTAGGTTAAGGTTTTGACTTACCATTGTAACTAATAGTCAGTCGGAGTTTGTTCAAACGTAAATAATTAAATCAAAATGCGTTTCTTACCCGCTACACGTTGAACGTTAACGGTTTACATACACTTTGTTCGAACATAAATAACACTTGTTTCGAATTTCGAACAGTACTAAGTATTATTTCGACTTTCGAACATAAATATGTATTGCCCCCGATTTTCGAACATCAATATGTATTGCTTCGATTTTCGAACATAAATATATATTGCTTCGATTTTCGAACATCAACATGTATTGCTTCGATTTTCGAACATAAATATTTATCACTTTCATTTATATATTGTTTTTGGCTTTCGAGCATAAATAAACTAGCACGCGATATTACAGTTTCTCAATAAGGTACACAACTTGTAAACATTAGATCAAAGTAGTACTGCTCTCCGCTAGAAGAAAGGTTGTAATCTCTAAGAGTGTTCTGTTTATTACAGCTCTAGATGCTGGCGCTAAACCTAACATTACTAGTCAAGTATTGAATACACAATCAGGTATGCCTAAAAACATTATCATTTGCGGGGGGGGGGGGGGGCGAGGGATGACACGCATAAAAGCGGTCATTAATTATTTAGTGTTAGTAGCCCGTTTTTACTTTAAAAAATAATTACGTAACGTTCTGAACTGACGAGATTCAGGGCAGATGAAGTAAAGGAAAATCAAAAGGAAAACTAGGAATTTATAGTAAAGTAAACTCACTGTTATGACGAGGTCAAAGGACATATGAAGTAGAGCTAAGTTATTTCTGATTTCTCGATATACAAATAAATTGTGTGGTCAGCAGCATCTTGTTTTTAAAACTCGAGACTGGTACGCTTTAGATCTGTGTGGACTCAGCCACTCCACGCAAACTTTGTCATACAAAACACAACGAAATACCTACCCAAGTCCCCAGGGTTTATAATCGTGCGCTCTATAGCCCGAACACTGCTTAAAATATCCATCTATTAACGAGTCTATTTTCCAGAGCATTTAAATATCGGCGCCCCCGTTGTGTCTGTGAACAGTGGCGCCCCCGTCGCCCCAGTCAACAGCGGCGCCCCGTGACGGCGGAGTGCAAGGACTACGACCCCATGTGTCCGGACCTGGTGAATGAGTGCTACTTCGACATGCTCATCACCAGCACCTGCAGGCTCACGTGCAACTACGAGCCGTGTGGTGAGTGGTCAGATTTCTATAAATAGAAAGCCAAACTTGATCGAACTCACGAGAAAGCCTAACACTGGGGTTTCAGGGATCACGAAGGATTGACGTTTTTCCATTGTGGTGTGTGCATGATAGTGTTTTTAATTTAGAATCGGATACAGGAAATGGTCTAGTAGTGGAGCTCGTGCAAGCTAGCCTAAATGTCTGGGTTCTGTGTGTGTATGTGCCTTTGTGTGTGTGTGTGTGTGTGTGTGTGTGCGCGGGAGTGGTTTTTTTTTGGGGGGGGGGGGGGGGGGGCTATGGTGTTATTTTAAGTACAACAAAATAATTGTATCAGCCTTAATGCCTTTTTTCAAGTAACCTTAATGCCCTTTTTTCAAGTAATCAAAACCTTCTATTCATAGGATGAATTGAATCTTTTGCCAGTTGATAATTATTGATTGACTTAAATGTTCACTGATCTTAATTTCATTGAATGTCTATATTTATGACTTTATTTCACAAATTCTAAATTATTGTCGACTCACTGGTAATTTGTTGATTAACTCACACCCATCTACCTGTCAGGTGGTCAAGTGGACACACAGAACATTGCGTTTACCCGTCCCTTCCAGTTTTAAAACGTAGGTTGTTTTCATCTTTTCTACATTTAGAGCTACCAGTTAAGTCGGCCCAATCCTATCACCCACCATAGATCATAATTACCACGTACACATTATGTTACGCATCTACATATGATGGCTACGTTGAGATTAAAGATACAATTAGGATGTGAATAGATATGCAGTGGCGTCGTAGGTCGGGTGTCAGCCGGTGCAGTCCGCACCACCCGCCTCTTCCAGACTTTTTTCTCCGGGGGCACTTGAAATTTTCGGGGGGGGGGGGGGGCGGTAGACTTTCTTCGGGGGGGGGGGGGGCGGACACTGTTAAAAGTATAGATTTTCTATATAAATTATATAAATTTCATTTCGTTCGGGGGGGGGGGGGGGGGAGGGCGGTAGAATTTTTTCGGGGGGGGGGCCTTCCCCCCCGAAGAGATGCCTGGAAGAAACTCTGCCCGCGCCACCCTCGCTATGCCTCTGTTGATATGAACGTACTTGTTCTATCACATACCCCTTACCGCATTTGTACTGTTTTCGCCAGAATATTTAACTTAATCTTAACGTTATAAAAACGACGAAAGATTCATGTAAATAAAGATACTTTCATTAATTCATTTCATGTATGGAAATCAGTTCTTGCCAGTGGTATAGTTGAATTGTTCAAATACCTTAATTTAAAGGGCGTTTTTACCTTGATGCAGACCGGACGTTACCATTCTTTACCACCCTCGATTATACCTAGCCTTTATAATGACAAAATTCATTAAAATTACTACATCCCCTTTAGTAAAGTTCGAACCTGACGGTCCATGGGACATGTGAATTCACATGTTTCTGTGACCTCGGTGTATAATGAGCACTATACCCAGCCACCTTAACTTTCCGTAACGTGAGTTAGGTACCCATCAGAGCTGCGTAGAGTCAGGGACTTTCTACTGACATGAACCCGGGATTCGAACTCGAGACTTTCGGCTTAGCAGGCTAGTACTCTATCGCCAATACAAAATCAAGTTCATTCGTAACATACTAGGGAGATATCCGGTACCTAGCGATTCTGTCTCTGTTTGGGGTACATTTCCCGTGGTTTATGTATCCAATGGTAAGACAACTTACAGTAGAAATGTATCAAAATAATCAAATTCTACTTTATCTTTCTGTCAGCCTTCACCCCACCAGCTGCGGACAGCTGTACTGACCACGACGACGATTGTCCCGTCCTGGTTAGATCCTACTACTGCAGTAAGGACTTACTGCTGCCTCGCCTTTGTCCACTGTCCTGTGGTTACTGCAGTAAGTAAACAGCTACTTAAGCCAATGAGTAACGCTTATAAATAAAGTTTACTTGAATTTATATTGTTAAATTTATAATTTTACCTTTTTTTCGGGTTACGATTTTTCCCCAAGATTTTGACCATGCTTTTGTTTCTATGGATGTTTTAAATTAAAAAAATTTTTCACGTTAATTGATTTGTATATCTTCGAGATTATTTTTTATTTAAAGCAAAATGCATACAGAAGTAAATCCGGGCTGCCCCCCCCCCCCCTCCACCAGCATGACCCCCATTCCGCCACTCCATACAAATACTTAGCACCATTCCCTCTAAACCAACTTCTGCTTCAGACGCCAGCTCCAACCACACCAAGACACCAGCGAGCACTGAATGTGTTGACCACGACCCTGAGTGTCCAGCTCTGGCGTTCTACTGCTCACCAACAGAACAGCTGGTCAACCGGCTGTGTAAGAAAACATGCCACACGTGCACGGCTGGCTCTACGAGTGAGTACCTACAAACGTTTAGTAGAGCAGAGTTGGTGAGGTGTATAGAGGGCATTACATTGATCAAATCAAACAGAGAAAATTATATAACAGAATATTAGAAGCCTAACTATATATATATATATATATATATATATATATATATATATATATATATATATATATATATATATATATATATATATATATATATATATATGTGTGTGTGTGTGTAAGCATATAGTTATGTCCTAAGGATATGCATTTACTTCAAATCTATTTTTCGATTTTTCTAGCCATTCTTCAAAAGAAAATATCAAGTGAGTATATAAGACTTGTAAATTAAATTTTCCTTTTCAAACCTGGCGGTAAAATTCTCCTGATTCTGAAACCCCGGCATAGGAAGGGATAATGTGGTCAACACTTTGTCCAACCGCCTTTACTTTTCCAAAGGAGAGTTAGGTACGCATTAGAGCTGGGTGGACTCATGTTGAGACGCGAGGTAAAAAAAATCTTAACAAGGGGTTTAGGGTCAGGAGTCGTCCATATACGTGACGTGATTTCATACGATTTTACTCACCCCCACCCCCTCTTTAATCTCACACGTCGTCAAACCAATCCATAACGCCGCACCTCCCCCACCCCCAAATTATTGTTATACAGTTCTCCCCCCCCCCTTTTTTTTTAAATGGGTAAAGTTCTAAATTTTAACGTAGCTCGGCTTTGCATCTTATTTTTCAAGATTTCAACATGCTTCTATAGATTTCTACATATTTCTCATATTTCTACATTTTACGATTTTTACATATTTCTCATAATTTCGACATGCTTCATACACCTATTCTAATTATTTTTTAAACATTTCCACATGATTTTAACCAGAGTTTCTTCCAGGCATCTCTTCGGGGGGGGGGCGGAGCCCCCCCCGAAAAATTTTTACCGCCCCCCCCCGAACGAAATGAAATTTATATAATTTATATATAAAATATATACTTTTATCAGTGTCCGCCCCCCCGAAGAAAGTCTACCGCCCCCCCCCGAAAATTTCAAGTGCCCCCCCGGAGAAAAAAGTCTGGAAGAAACACTGATTTTAACTTGCTTCTAATGATTTACAACATTTATGCTACGTCACATCTCTTATCCACCCCTCCCATACGTAGCACATTGTCACTTAATAAAACATCTCCCCTCCATCACTTGGTGTGTGACGTTATGTTCAGACGAGACCTCACACACAAGTACGACCCCTCACACACAAGTACGACCCCTCACACACAAGTACAATCCCACACACAAGTACGACCCCACACACAAGTACGACCCCTCAAACACGTCATATTTATAAACCAAACCATAACCCGCACTGTTACAGCCGACGCCCTACCAAACGATTGTTTCGACCTTGACCCCAAATGTAACATTACCACACAAGGCAATGCGTGTGAGCACAATGACCTAGTTGCACGTGTGTGTCCTGTCTCCTGCAACATTTGCAACGGTAAGAAGTTCTCACTTTCACAGTTTTAAAAATTTTATTACTCGAAACTAATGTCAAGCTTCATCCTAACTATGTTGTTCTGGTTTTTAATAAATTTTGTTGGGATTAGATTATCAGAAGATATTGATTCGTGTTTCACGCCCTATTTTTTTCTTTTGTCTTACTCACAATGCCTTAATAATTGTTTTGATTTTTTTGTTGACAGAAACAAGATCAAACACCACATCAGGTAAGCGGGTACACCTTCGTACTTGGAGTTTGGTGTTTTATTTATTTTTTTTGTTTTGTTACACATCCTCGTTTGGGTGATTTATTTTATTTTGTAATGGAAGATAGGAATTCGTTTGTCTCCCTCCACCCTACACGTATATCTTCCCCACCACAAATACCCCCCCCCCCACACACGTATGTAATGTACATGTTTTTGTTGTCATGGCACCACACAGCAGGTCAGTGTGTGGACTACGACCCCGAGTGCTCATCCCTGCATTACGCCTGCGGTGCCCTAGACTTGGTGGATACCCTTTGCCCTTTGACCTGTGGGATCTGTAACAGTGAGTATAAAATAGATCTGCTATGATACGACGCTTTAGTTATTTTAACTGCTCACCTTAAAATTGTAATCATGTTAAGGACGGGACGGAGTCAGTCCGAGATATGTTTGATGGCATCACAAGCAGGAAATGCTGTGGGTTCAGGTTCGAATCTGACTTAGCCGGTGATAAAAACACCAAAAGGGACGGCTCTGTGTAAAATGAACCTGAGTATTTCTCTGATTCCGACCGGCTCGTGTCCAACTTAATGTTTCTAGTCTCGGTAACCTAACCCAAACCTTGGATCCAACATTAACCGTAACCGGTTCTCTAGCCATGGCACTAGACCTAACCCAAGACATTACACAAACCCTCGATTAAGCCCTACCACCAACCCTGGCCATAACCCTGACTCAACCCTACCCAAAACCTTACCTAACCTGAATAGCAGATACGATACTGCTTACGATTATAATAGAAGCGACCACGAAGATCAAAGCCACGTTAATATCAAACTGCTAAAGATAACATCATTTATCAGTACCCTATGTATTTTAATGTCTTACTTTGAAGTAGAAATAAAATAAAAGGAGATGATGTGAAATTAAGACACTTTTAACTGTCGTACTGATTGATCTAGATAGCAACATTAAGTTGGATGTTAGATTCTTAGTTTGGCTTAACTTAATTTAGTTATAATTTTGCTGTATTTAAAAACGGACCCAATAAAAAGGTTGAGTGTAGCTTCAACACCACATCAAAGTTGTACATCTTGTAAGAAAATGGTTTACTTTTATTTTATTTCAGATATACGTAAGTAGAGGGAGAGCACGAAAAGCAGAGTTGTTGGGTAACACGTAAAAGTAGCCAAAATACTATATATATATATATATATATATATATATATATATATATATATATATACAAGTATTTGAAATGAATTAGATATATATATATAAATCTTATAATAATATATATCATATATATACATATATATGTTATATATATATATATATATATATATATATATATATATATATATATATATATATATATATATATATATATATATATATATATATATATGTAATTCATTACAAATTCTTGGACGAAATCTGGCGTGTTGTTCCAGAAACGTGCCATATCTGCACGGATCCATTCTGCGGTGGATTAGAACCCGTGCACCGTTGCTCAGTGGACGAGCCTTACTGTATGAATGCTGTTATCAATGAGATGAATGGCAACAGACACGTCACAAAAATGTAATTATTTTTTTTAAAACTGCTACGTTCTGTTTTAACACATCAAAACAAAATTTATCAAAGAGCCCTAAATAAAAAAAATAATACGTTTAACAGTCTTAAATTATGATATAATACATTTAATAATCTAAAATCACGTAAAATTAAATGAGTTCGACACATTTAAATAGAGCCTTAACTATGATACTTTTATTTTTTTAATTATTAGTCAGTGACCGTCTATTTATAGTTTAGGGGGGTGTTCGCCCCGGAAACACCCCCCCCCCATAGATCCGCCACTTGTGTAATGGGTCTCATGTTCCCCTGCTCACAACAAACCTTCGACATTCCAGGTGCGCCACACAGCATGACTGTGTTCAGCTGTGGGTCAACCAGTCGGCCACAGACGCCAGGTGTCGCTCCTATGACGTGGACACCGTCTACAATCAGGCCTTTGCCTGCTACTTCTGCTGCATGGGAGACAACTGCAACAGTGACGTCATACCGCTCCAACAGACACTTCTAAGTTTACCCTAAAGTTAATTTCATATTTCTGTTTTTAAATTTGCTTTTTTTTTCTAACGATAATGTGAAACAATTCGTATCTTATAAATAATAATTATGACCTGTATTTATGTATTTTATAAAAGTCAGATGTTCAATATTATTTAGATTAAAATAAACATATTTTCTTTTGTACGCTTAGTACAACAATACATCTAACGCTTAAATATATGAAAAACAAGGAATTTTTCTAAAACCAACGAAAAAAAAAAAGAACTTAAAGACAACAAAAAGTCTTTGTAGGAATTTAAAAATATTTTAAAATTATTAATAGAGCGAATTCAAATCAATTACACGATAACCTTGTATTTAAGTTGATATTCTATAAATAACTTGTTGTGTGCGTGTTTGTTGCCGTTGTGTTTATTTTGTTTATTGTTTCGTTAAGAAGTTTTTAAAAAGATTTTGTATTCAATAATTGTGTAATTATTGACGCCATAGTCCTAAGGCCTAAGGAGATGGGGGCTTTGAAATTTTGTGGCGGTTTTTCTTCACGGAGGATGAAGTTGGAGTGATAGTTATGCGCTGGTAAACATTTGGTTTTTCTTTTTAAAAAATTAACGGTTTTTGTTTATTAATGTTTGTTCGAAACTTGTTGAGTTTAAATTAAGGTGGTAGAAGTGAGGGTAGAGGGGGAATATCAGTGGTGAGTAGTGACATTTTATGGACTTATTTTATCTAGGTCTCTATAAGAGAGAGAGAAGGGGGGGGGATAAGATTTTTATAAAGGCTTCGAGACTAGAGACAACATAAACGTAAATGAACGTAAATATAAATGCATTGTTTTCTAAAGAAGATGGCAACTACAGTCTTATATCCTGTAAGTTGTGAAACCATCAAAATTCTTAGCAACGAGCTGAAATGAGAAAAAGGGCATCGACCTAAAATAATGTGATGCCTACAGTTTCGTGTTCAATTGTTGTGGTGACTTATCAACATTTTTAGCCCACCTGTGAACAGTGTCATTTCTATTTTTATCTTTTGAAATGTGTTAAATTTTTAAAAATAATAATTTAAAATTAAATGAATTGTTTTTTTTTAAAGCATCACATAAACCACTACTATTAACAGTAAAATAATATAGATCTATATTTACGAATTTTGTAATTTTGGAAATTTTAATTAAAACAGTTTAGTTTAAAAAGATGTGTTGCGGTGTTTTGATATTTCTTATATACCTTGAAAAATGTATTTAGGCCTAATACAGGGGTCTCCAAACTACGGCCCGCGGGCCAGATGCGGCCCGCGAGGTCCTCTCATCCGGCCCGCGGCGATCTTTTTGTCCACGGAAAATTCAAAACAATTTGAAAATGTAGCTTTGGGTGCAAATATTATTATCCGCCGTGTTGCAGACATTGGTGACTCAAATAGCGAAAAATGCAAGCAAGTTTCGCAATTTTTTATTTGTAATGGATCAGTTGCTTGACAGCTGTTCCACATCTCAACTTCTTGTGTTCATTAGAGGTGTGGATGAAGACATGAGCATAACACAAGAGCTGGCTGCCCTACCTATTATGTATGGCACTGTTACCGGAGAGAATATAGATAATTCAGAGACATGTTAAAAGATAGAAACACAGAATCGCAAGATTTACCATATTTCACAGCAGTAAGATGGCTAATTTGCGAGAAATTTTTCTGAGCAGAGTATTTAAGTTAAGAAAGGAAATAGGTGACTTCCTTGAAAGTAAAGGCAAGCCACAAGGGTATAGACATTGGCCTCTGAACCTAAAACTACAAGAGATGGAAATTTAGTTTCTGATCCATACACCCACTTAAAGGCCTTCAGATCCAAACTTGTCATGTTTTGGAACAAGCACAAGCCAACAACTTGACGCACTCTCAGCAGTGCAAGTCTTTACGGCTGAAGCAACCACTGAGTTGCCCACGTCATTTGCATCATCAAAGAATTCAAGCTGCAGTTTCAGTAGCGGTTTTCTGACTTGGATTCAAATGCAGAAAAGTGAAACTGTTTCAAAACCCATTTGAAGCAAATGTGGCCAGTTGCAAAGGTGAACTGTAGCTGGAGGTCATTAGAGAAACGTTCAAAGAAGGGCGGGTGGGTTTTTATAAGTTTTTCCAAAAGGAAGATTTTCCTAATATTAAAAAAATTGCATCAAAGTACCTTTTAAATTTTGGAACAAGATACCTGTGTGAACAAATATTTTCAAGGTTGAAATACGTGAAGAATAATTTGAGAGCAAACTTGGACCTCGAGTATGTTGTAGGCCACCCACAGTGTTTCTTTCACACTTTTTTCTCCGTGGGGGGGGGGGGACACTTGAAATTTGTACATATTTCTATATAAATTATATTTCGTTGTCTTTCCCCAATCAAACATATCATCTAAAGCAGGGGTCTCCAAACTACGGTCCCGCGGGCCGGATGCGGCCCGCGAAGTCCTCTCATACGGCCCGCGGAGATCTTTTTGTCCAAGGAAAAATCGTTTGTTGGTGATGGCAGAGGAACTTTGTCCAGAAAAATGCCTGGAAGAAACTGGCCCCCGAACTGAAATTTGATAGTTAAAGCGGCCCTCGGACTGAAAAGTTTGGAGACCCCTGGCCTAATATATTGATTGATTCTCACGTAGGCTTAAAGTAGGTTATCTGAGGGGTAAGCTAAATACTTTGCTGGATGCGGGGTAGGTTAAAATATCGACAGAAAGGAGGAGGCTGTAACTTACCGACTCAAAGTTTCTTCCAGGCATCTCTTGGGGTGGGGGGGGGGGGGGGGGGCACCCCACGAAAATTGTTGTTCTCCCCCCCCCCCCCCCCCCCGAAAATTTCAAGTGCACCCCCGAAGAAAAAGGTCTGAAAGAAACACTGCTTACCGTCCAACACGTGAGGCAATAAGGTCAATGAACCGTAGCAAATCTCCACCAACCTCTCTTTTCTCCGCTGATAGCCTCTACTACCAACGCAGCGTGCAATGAAAATAGGACAATAGAAGGATTTTCCTCTATGACCTGGTTTAAAGTGGGCCACCGATCATCCTGCGTTAGCTCAGTTGGTAGAGCGGAGGACTGTAGATGATAAAAAGCTATCCTTAGGTCACTGGTTCGAATCCGGTTCGAGGGAACTTTTTTTTTCTTGTTTACAAAGCGTTTGCTTCACAATTTAATTATAAATGTATCACTCGCGTATTTTATGTTTAAAATATTTTTTTTTCTAAGAGAATTAGTTTAATGGAGAGCAACTTATAAATGACAATAGTGTAGTATCGAGGTGTTTAAAGTTTGTTACACACTAACCATCGTTTAGATTTCTATACCTAGTCCTTTTTTCTCTTACACACCGGCTACTTACCAACACGTCCAATTTTAAGAAATGGCAAATTAAATGGGAATTAAAAAGATAAGGTAGTTCACATACTACACTGATTATGCCTGTATTGGGGAGGGGGAGGGGGCTGGGACATCGGGACAGGAAAGTAAGTAGATTAACTGCCCCCCCCCCCCCCCCCTCATTCCTTTATAATTAACATTAAAAAGTGTCAATAAAATTAAATGTTGATATTTAGAGGTCACGACTTGGATGTATTTAAAAAAAAATTATTTGTCTCAGACATGTAGTTTACAGCGTCAGTTTTCCTTGCCATGTTTGCTGTAGTATTATATTTTCATCATCGGTTTGTGAGGACTGATAAAGATTTACAAAAGTAATACTTCTTTCTGGCGTACTTTTTCATTCATTGAAGATCGTTTACCTATTCAAAATACAAAACGGTGCCTTGATGTAGACACTTGTTAACTACTGTCATATCCAAATTGGTATTTGGCTGTCACTAATTAAAACTTTGTATATTTTCAATATTTGCACATTCCATACACATATTTGTACATTTTCCAATATAAATAAGCCTACAAAGTTTACGTCACTTAGCACTAAATCATCGGTTCTTGACCTACGTGTCAAGCTATAAATCAACCGGTTTTGTAGAAGTGATTGAAATTTTGCTCTTAAGTTTTCACCCGTGACTGACACACCACACTGACAAGCTTTAGAAATCGAGTTAAAAAAATTAAATCTTGTAAAGACACAATCACTAAAACCTGTCAGTTTCACCACACAAGGGAGAAAACAAAGTAAAATATATGCGCGAAAAGTATTTACAGAGTTATCCCTCTGCTTACAAAATTGTATGAGTCCATTTGAAGAGATGTGTTGGTTCTAGTGGAGGTTAGAGGAGTTTGTAAAATTGGCGTTGGTCATAACCCCTTAAATGTATGTCAATATATGTCAATATATGTACATGCGAGGATGTTAAGGGGAGGGGGTCATTGTATAAAGATTAACTGGTCCCATCTGACTATTACGCACCATTTATTGATTTCCTATGAACATTTTGGCGCTCCTAAAACTGACATGCACTACATGTCTGATAAAACGCTACTGTAACGGATCGTCTATAAATAGCATGTTAGGCTATTTTTTAAAAATCCCCCCCCCCCCCCCGAATCTAACCCCACTACATTTCGTGATAAAAGCTAGATCCTCCAACATCCCGTGGCAGCCCAGCTTCCTGTTGTAAGTTAACTTGTTTTTTTCATCTCTAAAAAACAACAACTAAAAACTGAGATCCTGAGCCCCCACCCCTCCCTCCCACACCCACATACAACTTATTATTTGTAATTTTATGTCCTAGTAATAGTTTGGAGATCAACTGTGCATTATCTTTGTGTTTAAATTCTCAATCTTAAAAAAATAATAATTTACCTTGAGTCCGTCTTAAATATAATACAACAAACGTCTTCGATAAATCAGCCCTTGTGAAGTGGCTAACACGACATACTGATCTAACCTCTAATGACAATCATTAATACGATAGCTCTGTTGCGTTTAACTTTCATGTTCGGTGATTTAAATTTCATGTTTAACTCCCTTTGATTTCGTTTTTTTTTATTGTTTTAATTATTTTCCTCCGTTTTTTTTTTATTTTTCTTGGGTTAATTTTTTATTGTACACCACACAAACAGGAAGTTGTGTGAGGTGGGGTGGGTGTGTGTGTGGTAGGATGTAGGCCGACATTTTGGTTTGTGTACAAAATATACAGTTAAGTTACGCTAATTTAAACATAGAAATTTGATTCTTTTTTGTGTTTCTTCCTTTTACGCAATATTTTCTCAACTTTAATGTTTTTTACGTTGATTTTATAAAAAAAAAAAAAAAAAAAAAAACCCCGTGATTTCTATGCAAAAATTATGGTGCTAAATTAATATCTATATATATAATTCTCTTCTTGGAGATGTTAAAAAACACTAAGCTGTAAGCGCGCCTTGCAGTCCCCTCTCTTCCTCTCTAGGCCTATCGCAACCACCCACACCCCCACATGGTCTGGTGAGCTGTGCTTCATGCTAAATGTTTGCAATCGTAGAGACGGGTTTAGTGACGGCTATTAGGGGCAGATAATTTAGTTTGAAACTATTTTAAACTTAGGGGAGGTAACTAAGAGGAGGCTGCTTTCGAATTACTGAAAAGTAGAAAATAATACAACTAAATAGCGGCGTATGATACGCCGAGAGTCGGCTCGTTTATAATATTTATCTATGTCGTTTTTTCTTTATAAAAGGACAACGACAGGGTAAAAATAGTTATCAACAAAGTTCATTGTTAAATTTAACCTTATAACGAATTGTCAGATTGGTTTCTATTAAAAAAAAACCCACTCAACTTTAATTTTTAGATTTGGTAGACATGAGATATAAGCAGTATCATGTGATATATAAGCATGGTCGTATGATATATAAGCAAAGTCACTCGATTTATAAACAATATCACGTGATATATCAGCAAGATCACGTGATATATTTTACTAATTTTAGCCCAAGACTGTTGTAGAAGTCATACCTGGAGCCTAAATGCAGGCGTGTAGGGGATGGTTTCTAGAAATGTTATACCATATGGGGGGGGGGGTCGAATAAAATGGCGTGTAACATTGTATGAAGTTAAACGGCGGGTCAAAAGTGTCGCAGGTTGTGCTGTGTAATATGTAATTTTAGCTACAATTAACAAAAAACAATCTTAAAAGTTTATATCAAAGGAAAAATACTGTAATTTTTTTTTTCACTTTAAAAAAAAAAGCAAAAAAAAAAAAAAAAAAAGAAATCTTTTGCCACGGAGATGGAGGTTGCTGTACTGCCATTGCTGATGGTAACAACATTTTTTTCAGTGTTCAAGTTCATTGACGAGGTGTCGTCTAGGTCTCATGACCCTCGCGTATTTAAATTAAATAAAAAGAACGAGGAAAGTCAATCTATGAACGCCTTCACAAGTCTCAGTAAAAAAAATCTGTTTCAACACCAGTTCAAATCCATGATACACCTTTGATTCATAACTTTAATTTTAATTAAACATAAGCAAACACCCTAAGGCGTATATATATATATATATATATATATATATATATATATATATATATATATATATATATATATATATATATAACAATCCTTATTTGGGTCGAAATTTACGTCATTAAACCAGCCTTGTGACGCCATAACTTTACTATGACGTCTTAGCTAATCCGTTAAGCAAACACACACAAAAAATATTCCTGTGATCTCGCATATTTTAAATCTGCTGATTCTTCTGGTACACGTTTAGAGAAACATTAAAAAAAATATACCTGCCTATCCCCGGGGGCAATATTTCAGGTGCATCGATTTTAAATGTCAATGCTGCTGTAGATATACGTTCAGGTATGAACAAAATAAAGACGAACAATCCATCCCCCCTTCCCTCCCCAACAAACCAGGCATAGCGTTGCATAAAGAGATAGCGAGAATTAAAACATTTTATTTTTTTTGTCATGTCGTTGAAAATTATCGACGGCAACACTGCACAGAATCAATACGCCGGTGAATTATTACACCGGTAGTCTAAGGGTTAAGATTTTTTTTTTTTACCCCCGCCTTGTGTAACCTTTTTAGCGAGAGCACGAACTCGCAACGTAAAACCGGCGATAATAAACATTCAAAGGTTAAAGGTCATTGATGAGGGTTTTGTTTATTTTATCTTGTTTATTTTTTTTTGTGTTTTGGATTTTAAAGTGTTTTTGTGGTAATAGCATTGTCGTGTAGGAAAAACGTCGACAACTCTTCATTCTGTATTGTGTAGTGCAGTGTTAGTAAGATTCAAATCTGTTTTCATGCCCACAGTATTTACATTACATTTCTCTCCGTTGTAGTTTTAATGGGGACGGCGTGGACTAGCGGTAGAGAGCAAGATTCAGAAACCAGAAAGTATCGAGTTCGTATCCGTGTTCAAGTGAGCAGAACGTCCATGAGTCCAACCAACCTTGATGGGTACCTGACTCATTATCACCACAATATACCTTCATATGCCGAGGTCCCTGAAACAGATGAACTCTACTTCATCTGCCTCCCGTATCTTGGTCACGAACGGGAAAAGATGATGTTGATGTTGTTGTTGATGATGATGTAGATGATAGTTATATAGTACTTTCTGACTTGTCGCGCTCTGCTGCGATCTAACAAAAAACCATTTTCAGGCGTGTTCAACTACAAAATAGCACATCAGCCAAACGTCGTTGTGTAATTTATTACAAAAACTGGCACCGAACCCCACTTAGATGTGAAGCGTTCTTACAATATCGGCAACGGGTATCAACTCTGGATCCACCCCATGGATCGCCAACCTTTATACCACCACTAACAGGGGCCAGTGTTTCTTCCAGAGGGGCACTTGAAATTTTCGGGGGGGGGGGGGGGTAAACTTTCTTCGGGGGGGGGGGGGGCGGACACTGTTAAAAGTATATATTTTCTATATAAATAATATAAATTTCATTTCGTTCGGGGGAAGAAACTCTGACAGGGGCGCCCCCTTCCGTTAACTAAACAAATGCCAGACACATATACTTACATATACTTAACTGAGCTCTACATTAAACTTTTTTTTTCTGAACAATATATAATTTCTTTAAGTATTCATTTTGGAGCCCCCCCCCCTCTCCCACACACATATACACACAACCATCTAGTAGTTCAAACAATTTGTTTTTTAAAGTAAAGATTTCTCTTTAGACCTAGCGATCAGTTGGGCAGATGAAGTTCATAAGTATCTTGACCTCGGCATATGAAGGGATAAAGAGGTCACCAATATGCCCAGCCGCCTTAACTTTCACTAATGTGAGTTAGGTACCCATCAGAGCTGGGTAGACTCAGGGACTTTATGCTGACTTAAACCCGGATTCGAACTCGAGACGGCACCGCCGTTCCAAACTTTGTCATACAATTTATACAGAAATATTAACCTGTCCTGAAGCCTAACATGTATAAGAACACACACACGCATGCACGCACACACACATATGCATACATAAAAACACGCACATGAACGTGCACACATACACACACACAGAAAGTGAGTGAGCGAGAGAGAGAGAGAGACAAAACCACTCTCCAATCAAGAATAGTTCATTAAAAATGTATCACCTTTCGGCTACCTGGTAATATTTTCACGCCAATCAATCGTTTCGCTTAATTAAGTGTTCCACGCCAAAGACCTTCTTTACCAAGATAATCGAAAATTTAAAAAATAAAAAAAGTACCGAATACAATCGACTTTCAACAGAAGAGCAATTACGCAATAACTGTATCGATTCCACATAACATGTGCTCATTATTTACACATACCCCTATCTCTACCCCGGTATATAATTAACCCTAACCTTTACGACTATACAATAATCGGCGAAACGATACTCCATCTTTAATATCAGTCTTAGGAATATCATTTTAAAGAAAGGTTATTTTGCGCTTTTAAAAAAATGCTAGAGCATGCACTTATGCAAGCGGGTAATTTGCTATTTATAGTAACATGACGAAGAGCATGTTTCTTTACACATAAATCATGTGACATAGGCTGTAATTATTTTAAACTAAAGAAATTACTTATTCAGTTACTTATTTTTTCAATGCTTAGACCAAAAAGCAATAACATTTTAAAAAATAGTATTTTTTGTTTTAGTTTTTTGTGATAAGAGATAGTTCATAATTGACGTCGGTTTGCCCAGAAGAAAAAAAATGCATTAGAAGTAGTTGTTAACACCATTTTCAAGTAGTTTAAAATGGAGTTAACAAGATTTGCCACTTACTCACAAACAAACAAACAAACAGACAGACCGACATTGTGAGTTAAATAAAAGCTTAAAATAAGAATCACAGTATATCAACTTCCAGTAGCTTCAGGAACACTTCACTATTTTATCTGACATATATTAATACATCACCAGATATCTACCTACCACTACATCTACCTGATATCTACCTACCACTACACCCACCTTATATCTACCTATCACTACACCCACCTGATATCTAACTATCACTACACCTACCTGATATCTACCTATCACTACACCCACCTGATATCTACCTATCACTACACCCACCTGATATCTAACTATCACTACACCCACCTGATATCTAACTATCACTACACCCACCTTATATCTACCTATCACTACACCCACCTGATATCTAACTATCACTACACCCACCTGATATCTACCTATCACTACACCCACCTTATATCTACCTACCACTACACCCACCTTATATCTACCTATCACTACATCACCTGATATCTACCTATCACTACACCCACCTGATATCTACCTATCACTACACCCACCTAATATCTAACTATCACTACACCCACCTGATATCTACCTATCACTACATCCACCTGATATCTACCTATCACTACACCCACCTGATATCTAACTATCACTACACCCACCTGATATCTAACTATCACTACACCCACCTGATATCTACCTATCACTACACCCACCTGATATCTAACTATCACTACACCCACCTGATATCTAACTATCACTACACCCACCTGATATCTACCTATCACTACACCCACCTGATATCTAACTATCACTACACCCACCTGATATCTACCTACCACTACACCCACCTTATATCTACCTATCACTACATCACCTGATATCTACCTATCACTACACCCACCTGATATCTACCTATCACTACACCCACCTGATATCTATCACTACACCCACCTAATATCTAACTATCACTACACCCACCTGATATCTACCTATCACTACATCACCTGATATCTAACTATCACTACACCCACCTGATATCTACCTATCACTACACCCACCTGATATCTACCTATCACTACATCACCTGATATCTAACTATCACTACACCCACCTTATATCTACCTATCACTACACCCACCTTATATCTACCTATCACTACACCCACCTGATATCTACCTATCACTACATCACCTGATATCTACCTATCACTACATCACCTGATATCTAACTATCACTACACCCACCTGATATCTACCTATCACTACACCCACCTGATATCTACCTATCACTACACCCACCTGATATCTACCTATCACTACATCACCTGATATCTAACTATCACTACACACACCTGATATCTACCTATCACTACACCCACCTGATATCTACCTATCACTACATCACCTGATATCTACCTATCACTACATCACCTGATATCTACCTATCACTACTTCACCTGATATCTACCTATCACTACACCCACCTTATATCTACCTATCACTACATCACCTGATATCTACCTATCACTACATCACCTGATATCTACCTATCACTACACCCACCTGATATCTACCTACCACTACACCCACCTGATATCTAACTATCACTACACCCACCTGATATCTACCTATCACTACATCACCTGATATCTACCTATCACTACATCACCTGATATCTACCTATCACTACTTCACCTGATATCTACCTATCACTACACCCACCTGATATCTACCTATCACTACATCACCTGATATCTACCTATCACTACACCCACCTAATATCTACCTATCACTACACCCACCTGATATCTACCTATCACTACACCCACCTGATATCTACCTATCACTACATCACCTGATATCTACCTATCACTACATCACCTGATATCTACCTATCACTACACCCACCTAATATCTACCTATCACTACTTCACCTGATATCTACCTATCACTACATCACCTGATATCTACCTATCACTACACCACCTGATATCTACCTATCACTACACCCACCTGATATCTACCTATCACTACACCCACCTGATATCTACCTATCACTACACCCACCTGATATCTAACTATCACTACACCCACCTGATATCTACCTATCACTACACCCACCTGATATCTACCTATCACTACACCCACCTGATATCTACCTATCACTACACCCACCTGATATCTAACTATCACTACATCACATGATATCTACCTATCACTACACCCACCTGATATCTACCTATCACTACACCCACCTGATATCTAACTATCACTACATCACCTGATATCTACCTATCACTACACCCACCTGATATCTAACTATCACTACACCCACCTGATATCTACCTATCACTACACCCACCTGATATCTAACTATCACTACATCACCTGATATCTACCTATCACTACACCCACCTGATATCTACCTATCACTACATCACCTGATATCTACCTATCACTACACCCACCTAATATCTACCTATCACTACACCCACCTGATATCTACCTATCACTACACCCACCTGATATCTACCTATCACTACATCACCTGATATCTACCTATCACTACATCACCTGATATCTACCTATCACTACACCCACCTAATATCTACCTATCACTACTTCACCTGATATCTACCTATCACTACATCACCTGATATCTACCTATCACTACACCACCTGATATCTACCTATCACTACACCCACCTAATATCTACCTATCACTACACCCACCTGATATCTACCTATCACTACATCACCTGATATCTACCTATCACTACACCCACCTGATATCTACCTATCACTACACCCACCTGATATCTAACTATCACTACACCCACCTGATATCTAACTATCACTACACCCACCTGATATCTACTGTTACGTTCTGGGTTCGTTTCAAATCATCAACAACACTTCGTGTATAACTTCACTCCTTTTATTTGTCTCAATGCCTTCAAGCGTACCATAACAGCCCTCGTCCTAACCGCTACTAACCCGCTGACTCCCCCCACAATCGTTCACTCCCCCTTTTATACCCGCATTCGACCTTGGGATTACAAGACATAAACACACAAGGGTAACTACACAGTAAGGTGAACTCCACTCACACAGGCACTCTCCCCTAGTTCTAGACTATTCTAACCTATTCTAAACTAACCTACAACTGGCCCGTAACACTACCCCCCACCTAAGTATTTGTAGTAATAACTACAAATACTGACTAACAAATCCTAGCTAAATAAAAAACACAAAGTCTTTTATACACATACACTAGTTAAAAAATATACATACACAAAAAACATACATAAAAAACATACACAAGTTAAAAATATACATTCCGAAGAATGTATATGACAGATTGTATATACAATGAAATACATAATGACAATATACAGAACTGCTACAATTTCGAGCTAGCACAAATCATTCGTGTAACTAACAAACAAACAAAAAATCATACACACCCAGTTGCATCGCACCGAATCTAAGAACTTTCCAGACCAAAAAATTTTTTGAGTCTACCCTGTGTGCTCGCTGGCTACACTGGTTTATGACTCCTACCCATATCTCAACCACTCTACATCACAAAAATTTGAGTCAACCTGCGCTCTATGGCTACACTGGTTTACGACTCCTACCTATATCTCAACCATTCTACATCACTAAAATTTGAGTCAACCTGCGCTCTATGGCTACACTGGTTTACGACTCCTACTCATATCTCAACCATTCTACATCACTAAAATTTTGAGTCAACCTGCGCTCTATGGCTACACTGGTTTACGACTCCTACTCATATCTCAACCATTCTACATCACTAAAATTTTGAGTCTACCCTATGCGCTCTATGGCTACACTGGTTTACGACTCCTACCTATATCTCAACCATTCTACATCTCAAAAAATTTGAGTCAACCTGCGCTCTATGGCTACACTGGTTTACGACTCCTACCTATATCTCAACCACTCTACATCACAAAAAATTTGAGTCAACCTGCGCTCTATGGCTACACTGGTTTATGACTCCTATTCATATCTCAACCATTCTACATCACACAAAATTTGAGTCAACCTGCGCTCTATGGCTACACTGGTTTACGACTCCTACTCATATCTCAACCATTCTACATCAAAATTTTGCAACTCACAGTCGATGTTGTTACATACTCTGTCAAACAGCTATAGCGTCGGGCTAACGGCATCCACACAGCATCCAACAAACGTCAGGACAGCAACCGGCAAACATCAGGACAGCAACCGGCAAACATCAGGACAGCAACCGGCAAACATCAGGACAGCAACCGTCAAACATCAGGACAGCAACCGGCAAACATCAGGACAGCAACCAGCAAACATCAGGACAGCAACCGGCAAACATCAGGACAGCAACCAGCAAACATCAGGACAGCAACCGGCAAACATCAGGACAGCAACCGGCAAACATCAGGACAGCAACCGGCAAACATCAAGACAGCAACCGGCAAACATCAGGACAGCAACCGGCAAACATCAGGACAGCAACCGGCAAACATCAGGACAGCATCAGGCAAACGACAGGACAGCATCAGGCAAACGACAGGACAGCATCAGGCAACGGCAGGACAGCATCAGGCAAACATCAGGACAGCATCAGGCAAACGACAGGACAGCATCAAGTTTATGCTTGTACTTGATTCATACTGGCCACCAGTTGTTACGTTCTGGGTTCGTTTCAAATCATCAACAACACTTCGTGTATAACTTCACTCCTTTTATTTGTCTCAATGCCTTCAAGCGTACCATAACAGCCCTCGTCCTAACCGCTACTAACCCGCTGACTCCCCCCACAATCGTTCACTCCCCCTTTTATACCCGCATTCGACCTTGGGATTACAAGACATAAACACACAAGGGTAACTACACAGTAAGGTGAACTCCACTCACACAGGCACTCTCCCCTAGTTCTAGACTATTCTAACCTATTCTAAACTAACCTACAACTGGCCCGTAACATCTACCTATCACTACACCCACCTGATATCTACCTATCACTACACCACCTGATATCTACCTATCACTACACCCACCTAATATCTACCTATCACTACACCCACCTGATATCTACCTACCTCTACACCCACCTGATATCTAACTATCACTACACCCACCTTATATCTACCTATCACTACATCACCTGATATCTACCTATCACTACATCACCTGATATCTAACTATCACTACATCACCTGATATCTACCTATCACTACACCCACCTGATATCTACCTATCACTACACCCACCTGATATCTAACTATCACTACACCCACCTGATATCTACCTATCACTACACCCACCTGATATCTACCTATCACTACACCCACCTGATATCTAACTATCACTACATCACCTGATATCTACCTATCACTACACCCACCTGATATCTACCTATCACTACACCCACCTGATATCTAACTATCACTACATCACCTGATATCTACCTATCACTACACCCACCTGATATCTAACTATCACTACACCCACCTGATATCTACCTATCACTACACCCACCTGATATCTAACTTTCACTACATCACCTGATATCTACCTATCACTACACCCACCTGATATCTACCTACCACTACATCACCTGAAATCTAACTATCACTACACCCACCTTATATCTACCTATCACTACACCCACCTGATATCTATCACTACACCCACCTTATATCTACCTATCACTACACCCACCTTATATCTACCTATCACTACACCCACCTGATATCTATCACTACACCCACCTGATATCTACCTATCACTACACCTACCTGATATCTACCTATCACTACACCCACCTTATATCTACCTATCACTACACCCACCTGATATCTAACTATCACTACACCCACCTTATATCTACCTACCACTACACCCACCTGATATCTACCTATCTCTACATCACCTGATATCTACCTATCACTACACCCACCTGATATCTACCTATCACTACACCCACCTGATATCTAACTATCACTACACCCACCTGATATCTACCTATCACTACACCCACCTGATATCTATCACTACGCCCACCTGATATCTACCTATCACTACATCACCTGATATCTAACTATCACTACATCACCTGATATCTACCTATCACTACATCACCTGATATCTACCTATCACTACACCCACCTGATATCTATCACTACGCCCACCTGATATCTACCTATCACTACATCACCTGATATCTAACTATCACTACATCACCTGATATCTACCTATCACTACACCCACCTTATATCTACCTATCACTACACCCACCTGATATCTACCTATCACTACACCCACCTAATATCTACCTATCACTACACCCACCTGATATCTACCAATCACTACACCCACCTGATATTTAACTATCACTACACCCACCTGATATCTACCTATCACTACACCCACCTGATATCTAACTATCACTACACCCACCTGATATCTAACTATCACTACACCCACCTGATATCTACCTATCACTACATCACCTGATATCTACCTATCACTACACCCACCTGATATCTAACTATCACTACACCCACCTGATATCTACCTATCACTACATCACCTGATATCTAACTATCACTACACCCACCTTATATCTACCTATCACTACACCCACCTTATATCTACCTATCACTACACCCACCTGATATCTACCTATCACTACACCCACCTGATATCTACCTACCACTACACCCACCTGATATCTAACTATCACTACACCCACCTGATATCTACCTATCACTACACCCACCTGATATCTACCTATCCTTACACCCACCTGACCTGATATCTACCTATCACTACACCCACCTGATATCTACCTACCACTACACCCACCTGATATCTACCTATCACTACATCACTTGACTCTTATTTAAGATATACCTCATATGTAAGATAAGAATTTAAAAATTTAATTTAATTTATGCTTAGAGTTAAAAAAAAAGAACAACATTGACAGCTGCTCAACCAAATGACACTTTAATTGACAGAACGCATTGATCGAACTAAACCCAAAACTCAACTCGCACAGTCCAGATTGGTTTTGACTCATTCTTTTGTTTTGGTGTAGGGCTTAGTTCGTTAAGCTTACATTGATTGATTTTTTAAATAATTGGACTCATGTCTAGGTTGAATTTTTTTTAAATGACACCCTCCAAATCTTTCACAATCGAGTATAAGCTGTATGTCTATCCCAATTATTTAATGTGTTTTCCTTAAGTATGTTGATGTGCACGTAAGTGTATGTGCCTATTCGTGTATGTTTATATGTCTGTGTGTTTGTGTATGCATGCGCATGCAGACAGTAAAAGAGATGAAAAAAAATTGTTTTTAAAATTTAAAAATACGATATAGAATACGATACGGGTTTTTTTCTGTTTTTTTTTTTTGAATAAAAAAACAAACAACTGAAATTACAAACGAACTGAAGCCATGACAACAATTAAGCGGGAAAAAAACCTCACAAAAATCAACAGAGCGAAAGAAAAAAACCGCATGAAACTCTAACCTTGAGGTCTCAGCAGTGGCGTAGCCAGGAATTGGTCATGGGAGGGGTTTAAACATTTTTCCATATGTTTACAAACCTATATATATATATATACTAGGCATACTGCCTAGCTTCGCTTAGGTTTTTAAATAACATTTGAGAATTTGAATACTTAATTATTTAGCGATGGATTTGGTGTTGAGTGCTTTAATTTAAACAGTAATGCTAACTTTAGAAAAAAAATGTTTTAGTTTGTCATTTAAATACCGTTCTCAGAGAAATATCGGAAAGTACGTAATGTATAAGTAAAATGGAATTAGAACTACACAGCTTCCATGAACAGTACATCTCATAGTTTTTATTACATTGCCTTTTGAAATTTATTTATTTATTTAATTGGGATACGTAACTAAATTAACAACTTAATTTTGTACTAAAACAAATGCTATACTTCCTCATTTTCTGTTTCTGTTTAAAATAGTATACAATTATTTGAAAAATAATAATTTAAAAAACGTTACCTCCCTTGAAAACTGAACGTATGACGTATGTCTTTGTTTTTTTTTTTTTAAAAACAGTTGCTATGCTTATATAAGAAATTACGGTATATGAACATATTTAACAACTATAATGGCTGTTTCCGACGGGATTAAAGTTTTTTTGTTAGCCTCCAGGGTTGGTCTACGACGTCACATAATATTAAGGGGATCGTTCGTCAATTTATTTATATATATATATCTCATATAAGGAGAATTTCACTCAAGATCATCTTTTAGCCCTCGTCGAGGGCTTTGAGTCTGACCAACAGTTTTTCCATACGGCCTAGTCATCTATAGTAGTGTATGCAAAAAATTAGCCAGATATACTGAGCTTAAGTACCCTAAAGTCTGCGTTGAAATGACCCTCTGTTTTTCCCATAAAATACAAAGATTATATAGGGAAATACAACTGGTCAGTTTTGACCGCTTTACAAAGTTTTCCCAGATATGCCGAGTTTTTTGTGACACCCCTAGGTGTTCTTCTACCACCTCACAAAATATCAAGGGGGGTCGTCGGAGGAATTTTTTTTTCGTAATAGAGCTCATATAAAGAGAATTTCACTCGCGATCTCTTTTTAGCCCTCGTCGACGGCTTTGAGTGTAACCGACAGTTTTCCCTAAAGGTCAAGCCATTGACCTAGCAGCATGCAAAAAATTAGCCAGATATACTGAGTTTAAGTACCCTAAAGTCTGCGTTGAAATGACCCTCTGTTTTTCCCATAAAATACAAAGATTATATAGGGAAATACAACTGGTCAGTTTTGACCGCTTTACGAAGTTTTCCCAGATATGCCGAGTTTTTTGTGACACCCCAATGTGTTCTCCTACCACCTCACAAAATATCAAGGGGGGTCGTCGGAGGAATTTTTTTTTCGTAATAGAGCTCATATAAAGAGAATTTCACTCGCGGTCACGTTTTAGCCCTCGTCGAGGGCTTTGAGTGTAACCGACAGTTTTCCCTAAAGGTCAAGCCATTGACCTAGGAGCGTGCAAAAAATTAGCCAGATATAAAGAGCTTAAGTACCCTAAAGTCTGCGTTGAAATGACCCTCTGTTTTTCCCATAAAATACAAAGATTATATAGGGAAATACAACTGGTCAGTTTTTACCCCTTTACGAAGTTTTCCCAGATATGCCGAGTTTTTTGTGACACCCCAAGGTGTTCTCCTACCACCTCACAAAATTTCAAGGGGGGTCGTCGGAGGAATTTTTTTTTCGTAATAGAGCTCATATAAAGAGAATTTCACTCGCGGTCACTTTTTAGCCCTCGTCGAGGGCTTTGAGTGTAACCGACAGTTTTCCCTAAAGGTCAAGCCATTTACCTATAAGCATGCCAAAACTGAGCCAGATGTAAAGAGGGTAAGTGCCATAAAATCCGTTTTGAAATGACCCTCTGTTTTCCCCATAAAATACAAAGATTATATAGGGAAATACGACTGGTAAGTTTTGACCCCTTTACGAAGTTTTCCCAGATATGCCGAGTTTTTTGTGACACCCCAAGGTGTTCTCCTACCACCTCACAAAATTTCAAGGGGGGTCGTCGGAGGAATTTTTTTCTCGTAATAGAGCTCATATAAAGAGAATTTCACTCGCGGTCACTTTTTAGCCCTCGTCGAGGGCTTTGAGTGTAACCGACAGTTTTCCCTAAAGGTCAAGCCATTTACCTATAAGCATGCCAAAACTGAGCCAGATGTAAAGAGGGTAAGTGCCATAAAATCCGTTTTGAAATGACCCTCTGTTTTCCCCATAAAATACAAAGATTATATAGGGAAATACGACTGGTCAGTTTTGACCCCTTTACGAAGTTTTCCCAGATATGCCGAGTTTTTTGTGACACCCCAAGGTGTTCTCCTACCACCTCACAAAATATCAAGGGGGGTCGTCGGAGGAATTTTTTTTTCGTAATAGAGCTCATATAAAGAGAATTTCACTCGCGATCTCTTTTTAGCCCTCGTCGACGGCTTTGAGTGTAACCGACAGTTTTCCCTAAAGGTCAAGCCATTGACCTAGCAGCATGCAAAAAATTAGCCAGATATACTGAGTTTAAGTACCCTAAAGTCTGCGTTGAAATGACCCTCTGTTTTTCCCATAAAATACAAAGATTATATAGGGAAATACAACTGGTCAGTTTTGACCGCTTTACGAAGTTTTCCCAGATATGCCGAGTTTTTTGTGACACCCCAATGTGTTCTCCTACCACCTCACAAAATATCAAGGGGGGTCGTCGGAGGAATTTTTTTTTCGTAATAGAGCTCATATAAAGAGAATTTCACTCGCGGTCACGTTTTAGCCCTCGTCGAGGGCTTTGAGTGTAACCGACAGTTTTCCCTAAAGGTCAAGCCATTGACCTAGGAGCGTGCAAAAAATTAGCCAGATATAAAGAGCTTAAGTACCCTAAAGTCTGCGTTGAAATGACCCTCTGTTTTTCCCATAAAATACAAAGATTATATAGGGAAATACAACTGGTCAGTTTTTACCCCTTTACGAAGTTTTCCCAGATATGCCGAGTTTTTTGTGACACCCCAAGGTGTTCTCCTACCACCTCACAAAATTTCAAGGGGGGTCGTCGGAGGAATTTTTTTTTCGTAATAGAGCTCATATAAAGAGAATTTCACTCGCGGTCACTTTTTAGCCCTCGTCGAGGGCTTTGAGTGTAACCGACAGTTTTCCCTAAAGGTCAAGCCATTTACCTATAAGCATGCCAAAACTGAGCCAGATGTAAAGAGGGTAAGTGCCATAAAATCCGTTTTGAAATGACCCTCTGTTTTCCCCATAAAATACAAAGATTATATAGGGAAATACGACTGGTCAGTTTTGACCCCTTTACGAAGTTTTCCCAGATATGCCGAGTTTTTTGTGACACCCCAAGGTGTTCTCCTACCACCTCACAAAATTTCAAGGGGGGTCGTCGGAGGAATTTTTTTTTCGTAATAGAGCTCATATAAAGAGAATTTCACTCGCGGTCACTTTTTAGCCCTCGTCGAGGGCTTTGAGTGTAACCGACAGTTTTCCCTAAAGGTCAAGCCATTTACCTATAAGCATGCCAAAACTGAGCCAGATGTAAAGAGGGTAAGTGCCATAAAATCCGTTTTGAAATGACCCTCTGTTTTCCCCATAAAATACAAAGATTATATAGGGAAATACGACTGGTCAGTTTTGACCCATTTCCCGATTTTTCCCGGACATGGCGAGTTTTTTGTGACACCCCAAGGCGTTCTCCTACCACCTCACAAAATATCAAGGGGGGTCGTCGGAGGAAATTTTTTTCCGTAATAGAGCTCATATAAAGAGAATTTCACTCGCGGTCACTTTTCAGCCCTCGTCGAGGGCTTTGAGTGTAACCGACAGTTTTCCCTAAAGGTCAATCCATTGACCTAAGAGCATGCAAAAAATTAGCCAGATACACTGAGCTTAAGTACCATAAAGTCTGCGTTGAAATGACCCTCTGTTTTTCCCATAAAATACAAAGATTATATAGGGAAATACAACTGGTCAGTTTTGACCCCTTTACGAAGTTTTCCCAGATATGCCGAGTTTTTTGTGACACCCCAAGGTGTTCTCCTACTACCTCACAAAATTTCAAGGGGGGTCGTCGGAGGATTTTTTTTTTGGTAATATAGCCCATATAAGGCGCCGGTCAGTCGAGGTCAGTTTTGACCCCCTCTCCGTAGACTTTTTGCCGAACCGTCACCGGCCCTCGTGTTCTATCGCCATAAGGCACCTTCGTGCCAAATTTGACGCGCCTGCGGCGCCGGGAAGTGCCCTATCGGGCACCCGACCACTTTGCTTTATATATATAGATATATATATATATATATATATATATATATATATATATATATATATATATATATATATATATATATATATATATATATATATATGGGTCCATGGGAGGGGGTTATAACCCCCCTACCCCCCCCCCTTGCCAACGCCAATGGGTTTCAGTGTCACGTGACCTGGCCAACCCGACGATACCGACTGAAATTCTGCGCCCGTCAGTGTCACGAAATTAATTTCGTTTCATATCTTCCAAATCCAGCACTGAAATCAATACGAAGAAAGGCTTAACGCCAAACAAAAACAAAAAATTGTGACAATAGACAGGAGCCGGACAAAAGGTGTGCCAATAGAACATTCTCTGACAAAAAAAAAGGTGTGGCAATAGATCTCTACCGGACAAAAGGAGGAATTATCCGGGTTATTAAAGACACAAAATGAAGCACTGAGTCAGGGTTTTGATGCTAGTACAATATCTCGCTCATCAGGAGGAAAATTATTTTTTAAAACTCTGAGGAAAAAAAAAGTAGCCTGTATCAGATGGCATAGGCATTAGCGTTGACATCAATAGCGTCGCGCGGTGCTATTTTTAGACAGCCTTCGTCGCCATCTTCAAATCGAGCCTAACGCCGGTGAATTGGGAACTCCGTCCTTTGTACCGTCCCCTTGATTTTCTTTGGCGAAAGTTTGAAAAAAAAGTTATAATATAAGTGTACAATTCGGTTAGCCGTACCCGAATGTAAAAATAAGAGAATTACTTACAAGTGTGTATCTAATTAAAAGCTGCATTGTGAAACATTTTCAACATTATTTGATGAGAGTACGACTAATCAACAAGAGCACATAGAAAAGTTTTTTTTTTAAAAATTGATGTTAATATTCTACTGGCCAATGGAGATGTTGTACAGTTATGTTAGCCTGAAATATGTCAAAGTGGTTAGTATATTGTCAAAAAACGGTTTTGTTTTTAATTATGTTTAACCTCTTGAGATTAAAGCATGTTGCCGTCTATGCTGTCCATTATGTTGTAAAGTATGATGTCCAGTATGCTGTCCATTATGTTGTAAAGTATGATGTTCAGTTTGCTGTTCATTATGTTGTAAAACATGACGTGCCATATGCCGTCAATTATGTTGTAAAGTATGACGTCTAATTTTCCGTCAATTTTGTTGTAAAATTTCATGTGCAGTATCGTATCCATAGTGTTCTTCATTACGTAGCCTATCGCGAGACGCAACAGTTTTCACTAAATAATTGTGTAATGAGTTTCTATATTTTTAACAAATATACGCCACATAAACACCTCTCTTCCTCATATTACAGCTACCAACACCTACCACCACCTCGTCTACCTTTTCCCACCTCTTTCACCTGTCCCTATACCTACCACCTTCTCCCCTCCCCTTCCACCACCTTACCCACCTCCCGCACATTACCCACCCCCACATTACGAACCTCTCCTACATTTCTTCTTGAAAATGTCGATAGTCACCACTGTCCCCACAAACACCCGCCCACCTTGACACCATGACACCATGGTGAGATCACCATTTCAATAACCTCAAACCGTGTAGCCGTTGTCAGACATTAGCTGATGAAGTTACAGCATAGGCGGATGCAGAGGAGGAAATAGAAAGAGTTTGTTTCTCCCAGGTAGGGAGAGGAATTGGGGTGGTGTGGGGGGGGGGGTGTAAATCAGAACAGGAGAGAGAAGTGAGTGTGTTGAAATGTAGGATGGATACAGAAATGTGGGGTGGATATAGAAATGTGGGGTGGAGAGAGAAATGTGGATACAGAGATGTGGATACAGAAATGTGAATACAGAAATGTGGATACAGAAATGTGGATACAGAAATGTGGGGTGGAGAGAGAAATGTGGCTACAGAGATGTGGGGTGGAGAGACAAATGTGGATACAGAAATGTGGGGTGGAGAGAGAAATGTGAATACAGAAATGTGGATACACAAATGTGGATACAGAAATGTGGGGTGGAGAGAGAAATGTGGCTACAGAGAGAAATGTGGATACAGAAATGTGGATACAGAAATGTGGGGTGGAAAGAGAAATGTGGCTACAGAAATGTGGATACAGAATTTTGATACAGAAATGTGGATACAGAAATGTGGATACAGAAATGTGGATACAGAAATGTGGATACAGAAATGTGGATACAGAAATGTGGATACAGAAATGTGGATACAGAAATGTGGATACAGAGATGTGGGATGTAGATAGAAATGTGGATACAGAGATGTGGGATGTAGATAGAAATGTGGATACAGAAATGTGGATACAGAGATGTGGGGTAAACAGAGAAAGCTGGGGGTGGGGTAGGGGGAGAAATGTGGGGGGGGGGGGGGGGAGAACGCGTTGTGTGTGTGTGTAGGGGAGGGGGGAGAAACGTCGTGGAGGGGTAGCAGGGTATGGACAGAGAAAGATGGTAGTGGGGGGGGGGGGTTGTGGAGAAATATCCTGGAGGGGGGGGGGTGTAAGCAGGGTGTGGACAGAGAAAGCGGTGGGACGGGCAGAGAAAGAAAACGATGACCACGAAAAAAAAATCGCTAGTCGCCGAGGGTCGCCAAGGGTACGGGTATGTGCAGTCACGCCCAGCATGTGCACCAGTATAGAGGTCATCTTGGCCGGTTCGTATCGATTGGCCATAACCACCTTGACACACATGGCCATATTGATGAAAAGGGCCACGGTTAATAATTAGGGCCGCGTGTTGATTATAAGAGCCCCATATCACCCCCCCCCCCCCCCCCATAACCGCAGAATTCCTACATCAGCGAGAAAGTTTTATGCAACAAGTCAATACCCAGTGATAAAGTCTCACTGACCAAAAAATCGTACACTTGCTGTTTAACACACATGAAGTGTAGCTGTGGATTATGTATAGCTCGTATTTTATATAAATGTAGGGTTATTGTTTATGTCAATCTTATATTACGCTGTATTTAATACATTTTGTGCTTCATTTTTGCTGGATGAATACGTTGATTTATAAAAAAAATACCTTTTAGAGATAACATTGTTTCTGTTGAAAGAGTAGGCCTAGCCGCCTACCTGAGGATTTCAAAGGTGAAATCCATAGGTGATTCCATATAGTACATTTTTTTACAGTTTATATTAAAAGCATTGTTAAAAATTCTAAATATGGTTTGTGAGAGGGGGAGGGGGGGGGGGGGGAACTGTTTCCTTCAGGCATCACCCCGGGGTGGGGGACGGCCATGCACGTCTGAAAGAAATAAAAGGATGAGGGTGAAATATTACATTATTATGTGTAGGTGTGTGTGAAATGTTGATCCTTGTGTCATTTAGTGTGTGAATAAACTCTAATAAATTAACAGGTATCGATTAGGTTCACAGTTAAGAAGGAGATTCATATGTCGTAATAGCTGAACAACTAAATGAAAATCAAATCAGGTTTAGTAGTAGAGTAGCTATAAACAGTAGGCGGGGGGGGGGGGGGCGACGACGACGGGGACGGAGAGCACAGGGTAACCCCAAAGCGAAAAGTAGCAAATTTTAACGATAAAATATGCTTTTTCAAAGTTAGTTAAATAACTTCTTAAAGTTATATACACCATGATATCAAGAGGGGGGGAGGCGTGACTCCAAATGGCCTATAGTTTTATTCGATCGTTATCGTTGGCGAAAAGGGGCAGTTTGTCACCCAACCAGAGTTTCTTGCAGGTTTCCAAAGAATGTCTACCGCCCCGTCCCCGTCCCCGTTCCCCGAGCGACAAGGAATTTATATAATACCAGTATCCGCCCCCCCCCCCCCGAAAAATGTTGACCCCCCCCCCCCCCGAAAATATCAAGTGCCCCCCACTCCGGCGAAAAAAAGTCTGGAAGAAACACTGCACCCAAACTAGTGACGCACTGCCATAACACTCAAATCGCCATCCATTCCAATGACAAATGCCAGTGCTAACCCACGTAGTCGCCGACGCTGCTGACAATCTGGTAATCGCCTTGTCCGGTTTGTGCCTCCCCCCACCCCCCACCTCCTCATCTCTCCATCCGACTGAAATCTGTTCAGCTCTTCATTCCTGCCCGCGTTGAAGTTTCCCGCCTCCTGCCACCACGCTCGTACGCGGGAAAAAGGGAGAAGCGAAAAAAAAAATCAATTTGCCGAGAAATTCGGCATTTCAACTGCTTTACGCAAACCATTCTTGTAGTTTTATAGACGGACTGTATTTTTAATCTGAAATGACGGACACGACCTAGACACGCCGCCTGGCTGGATTAGTGAGTAGACGGTGAGTTAGCGTCTGTTTGGGTTTGTTGATTTCCGGTGTGTTCATCGACGTAAACACAGTCACGAGCGCGACGTCACTTTCTCGCTCGTGTGATAACGCCATATAAAAATAATAACAGGAAAATATAAACGACTACATGCGTTGTAGAGAGAGTTTTTATTTTTTATTTTGTCTCGTAACAATTCAATTCAAAGCTGGCATAAATAATTCAATCGTGTCGGCCGGCGGTGGTGTAAGGTTAGCAGGGGGGATGCACCGTTCACGGAAGGGTTAGAACGCCGGTGCGCGCGAGGCGCTTGCGTCAGAGAATCATCGCACAAAAGGACACGGCGTGGATAGCCGTGTGCGACGGAGTTGAATGAAAACACAATGGGAACATATTATTCACGTAAGTGCACACTTTTTTTCCCTATGTGTTTTGAGTTTTACTTTAAAAAAAAAAGTTTATGATTTTCCCTTCCCAACTCATCGTTATTTAAACACTATTAGATCTACCTGGGATAAACATAACATTTTCTAGATCTCGATCTAGATCTATGTGATATAAAAAAAAATTGTTATACCGGTTAAAAGTTAAAACAAAAAAAAAAAAGAACAGTGTGGGTAAGGCTAATCGAAAATTTTTGTTTTTGACAATGCTCTTGTGTTGAGGTTTTCAGTTTGGTTGTTATGATGCAAATGCTAACTGTTTAACAAACGAATTCAACCTATTGTTTGTTGTTTGTTTACCATATTATTAATTAAACTTGATTAAGTAATTAGACGCAAATATCTTAAAACATCCAGCTAAAACTTCAAGTTACAGCGTCGTAGTATTTTGAATCAGTTTCATTGAACCCACACGGGATAGTGTCCGGACATAGTGCTGACCACATTATCCCTTCATATGCCAAGGTCCCTGTAACAGATGAACTCTACTTCATCTGCCCCATGTACTTGGGCACGAACGGGAAATTATAATGATGTAATAGTGTGGTCATGTGGTAGTGCACAAAAGCTAATCTGAAAAGTTACGAGTTTGATTTCTATACACGCTTCCATAAGACGTCCCCGAGTGCACCCAGCACTAATGAGTACCTGAATCGAGTTGGGTAAAAAGCATTCTGAGGGCATAATGCAGGCAGTCATGTGACCAAAAACATTCGATAAACTCTACTTCATCTGTCCCAGTTAATAATATATTTCCAGCGTTAACAAAACATTCTATAAACTCTACTTCACCTGTCCCAGCTAATGATACCCCCACCACCAAATTAATAAAACATTCAATAAAACTCTACTTCATCTATCCCAGGTAATAACACATTACCCGCAAATTAAAAGTTCTACCGGCATAAGTGTACCACAGCATACGGTGTTATCTGTAGTTATCGATTCGCCTGACCTACATATTCGTATAGCTCGTATCAATAACGACTCGTCGACTCCCAAACCCTCGCCTTAAGCCAAACCTCGAGGGTTAACGCCTTTTTATTGGCGATTTCCGCAACACCGAGACTAATTGAACTGCGAATTCGCATTTCAAACCTTATTTTAGTCCCTGTTCTTCGTTCTTCATTGTAATATTGCATTGGAGATTCACTCCAACACGCAATTAATTATTGCGTGTCAACATATTAAACACCGTGTGGCTAGTTTTTTTCTTCTGACTTCTGCTAGCTTCAATTTCTGGATTTCATTAGCCTTTGTTCATCCGAGAACAACCTTCAAGAAATCAGTTGTTTGATTTTTTTTTTCTCTTCTAGATGGGTTGCTATTCCTAGTTAACGAGTCTTATTTGCCTGAGGATCCGAACTCGGGATTTTTTGAGTTAGCAGCTATGAATTCTACCTCCCGACCACCCCTTCCCTTTTAATCCAGATGCGTCTGTTGTTGAAAAAACATCAAACGTGTTGTGTATCCCATCCATACTTACACCTTTCCCCAGTGACACTTTATTTTACTTGAGCCAAATGATAAGAGCTCAGTTTTTTTTCCATTCAAAGATAGCCATGTCGCCAATCGATACGCTGAGTCTTTAATTATTTATATGTATATGTATGTATAGGGGCGGCGTGGTCGAGTGTAGAACACATGATTGCACAAATGAAAGTTATAAGTTCGATTCTAAGGAGTCCGCATGACGTCAATTAGTACACTCAGCTCTAATGCGTACCAGACTCGGAGAAGTTAAAAGGCGGCAACCAACAGAATCACCTCATATATCGAGGTTATAGAAACAGATAAACTCTACTTTATCTGCCCTTTTATATTAAATCTAACTATTACCTGTTGGTGTGTGAAAGCACTTGATGTGTTTAGATGTGTATACAGTGAAATTGCATTTAAAAAAAATCATTTCAGCACATCGGGTTTAGAATAAATCAATAGATCTTTGTATTGAATATAAGGCTAAATTGAAAACACGTATGTCCATAGAAAGCACATAGTCTGGTAACATTGTAAGGGGAAATAACCCCCACGACTACTGCAACTTTTAAAACGTTAGCGAATTTTTTTTTAAGTTAAATTTTGGAAACGGTCAGTCTTTCCATTGTGACAAAAAAATAAAAATTAAACTAAATTCCTTACTTTTTAATATTTTTTTCAATCCTTAGAATGTGGAAACTTGCATAGTCTCTCTCTCTCTCTCTCTCTCTCGCTCTTATATATATATATATATAGTTATATATATATATATATATATATATATACGTCTATGTGATTATATACATTGATATATGTGTGTATTTTATAACTTCTGTACGTGAAAATCCAATGACTTCAACTTTTATTGATCGTCGCCTAGCGTCTGTTATTGTTGAACATAACGCATATTACGAATAATTAATTTGTGTTGTTTTTCTAATATTTAAGTTACTAAAACTTGCTTTGATAGGATGCATGATTTACAGACAATCAAAAACATAATTACACGTACATCTATTCATACATTTTCTTCAAAACTCTTCACATGAGGTCGTTACATGCTGCTATAAAGTGTTGAAAAAAGCTTATATAGGCAGTTATGTGAAGCTTTATAGACTCTTTGGCTCTAGTTTTTCGATTGAATAAAATAGTATTGGAATTAGAGGCTATATGCACGTTCGTCAATAAACTAACATCGTATAGTCTTCAAAGGGACGTAATTTCGTATGTGGAGTGGCGTCCCTTTTAAAACCATTTTTACCTCACAGGCAATTTTAAAATTACTTAATCAAGGACTGTCGCTATAAATAGATTATCTCTCTCACAAGACTTACATTGACAAAGAACCAGCCTCATTCAGTTTCCGGACGACATTCGTTAGCTTTTAGACTGAGATAAATACGTTTGAGTTTGGTGGTGACGATTTCTTCGTTTGCTATGGTAACAAAATAAACACAGCAGAAAAAAGTTAGTTAGTATAGGATTGAAGCCAATGAAGTACTACATTGTTACCCTGATGTACTTACGTGAAAAGATATGTAGACTGAAAAAAAGGTATTCAATATAATTATATAGTCTAAATGATCGATTTCTCGCGACCGTTTTAGAGTCGTCTGTAAATGACGTCACGCTATTGGGTTGAGACTTGTGACGACGCGGATGAGTGGGGGGGGGGGGGGGGGGGGGGGAAGAAGAAGAGGTGATGGGAGGGGGAGTGGTGAGGGGGGGTGTCTCGGGAGTTGGGTGTGGATAGAAGTCACAAAACGCTAGAGTTGTGCTAATGATATTGCCTAAATAATTTCCTCACCCCTTTCCACTATAATTTACCGCTTTGATACCATGAATATAGCAGATGAAGCAGAGTTTACCAGTTTCAATAACCGCGGCGTGTGTGGGATTGTGAAATAGTTTGTACACAATTTTGTACGACTAGGATCAGCCAGCGATCCAAGTTGGGAGGATTTAAAGACTTCACACTTAGAGAAGCTACGGGCTCGTACTGGAGACGTGTAGCAAACGTGCGACATATCTACCACTCGACCACACGGTAGCCGCATCAGCAGTTGGACGATCACCAAATTATTTAAATTTACATGTGGTGACACGGAATCCTCATCTTACTTAAGGAGACACTGGACTATTAAAAGTTGCGACGACAACGTTATACACTTACGAATGGTGATACAAACCTTGTAAACATATGCGATGACACATACGTATATACTTACATGTGGTGATACAGCCCTCTACAAATTACAAATGGTGACATGGACCACTCAAACGTAGATTTGGTGATACAGATTTCTCAAAATTACATATGGTGACACAGTCCTGTACAAATTACATGTGGTGACACGGGCCACTCAAACTTAAATATGGTGACACCCACCTCTCAGCTAACAACTGGTGACACAGTCCTCTTCAACTTACATGTATAAACACCAAACTATTTAAACTTACATGTGGTAATCCCCGGCTACCAAAATCCAACTCGGCAACTAGACTTAACTCCGTTGTTCAGTAAAATTGTACCTCTTCTCTTCTAAATTTAGAAACGGTGCAAACTTGAATCGATTCTCAGTTTATTTTAAGCATTTTCTGCAAATAACCTACATTTCAACTTACGCGGGATATTAACGTTTTGTCTAAATTTGGAAAACAAATTTTAATCGTGACAATAGGAGTGTAATGGAATTTTTTTTAAAAATTGTATGTTAGATGAAAGCATCGAGTAAAGTGCAGAGATAAATATGTTAGGTCTTGTCGCTGTGTTGTGTTGGTATATTGCTAATGTTGTGATGTTGAAAAAAAAGTATACACTGATAAATGTAGATATGTTCATAAAATGGCATAAACAGATAAAAGACGATATAGGGTTAAAATGGGATGGACATCAAAATATGGAAATCTTGAAAAATTAAAAGATTGTGTTATGGAATGTTTCATCAGCTCATTTAATTGAAATATATATATATATATATATATATATATATATATATATATATATATATATATATATATATATATATATATATATATATATATATATATATATATATATATATATATATATATATATATATATATATATATATATATATATATATATATATATATATATATATATATATATATATATATATATATATATATAAGGTATTACCGAAACAGAAAGAAACCTCCAACCAGCATGACTAAACAACTCAATTGAAATAAACGTGGCTGTATTCGAGTTGTTTCCCTTAGAGATGACTTTCCTCCCATGTCATCTCATCCCATGGTTTCTACTGACGAGGACTTAAAGCCGATGTCTTTTAAAATGGACAGGTGATTTTAAGAAAACTTGCTGGCCTACAATCAACCCCCCCCTCCCTTTCTCTAACACTATATTTGCTAGATCTCAAAATCACATCCCCCCTCCCCCCGTTTAATTGCGTTGTCGTGATGTAGGAAGTATACCCGTACCAAAATAAATAGCTACGAGCGACTCATGTCGCTAAAAGTAAGTTTATAAATGCTTCGCTGTCCGAACGCTCCACTTTACGAACACTTCAATTTACGAACATCATCCGGAAAATTTGTCGATCTAGCCCCTGCTGTCTTATCATTTTGTTCTTGTTTAAAACCTACTCGAGTGTTCAATTTTCTTTTTTAAGCTTGCTGATGATTAAAACATAATTGTGTTAATTATTATAGAAAAGCATATTTTATATTATTGTCTTATTATAAATTATGATAAGTAGCATAACGATGAAAGAAAAGTTAGCTGTACATTTTACACACTGAAGAAGAAGGGACATAAGAATGACCTTAATTGACAATAATTGATCGAAATTTGGATAAGCCATTGATAAATTTAAGCTTAGAAAGGTTAACTGTTAATATCTGCACATGGAAAGAAAATGGACATATGCATGGATTCTTTTGACAATAATTAATATAGATTCGGACAAGCAATTGATAGTTAGATATACGTTAAAAACAGAAAGTGATACAGAATCATAGAGAAGAGGATAAAGATAGTATTGACGGAACGAAGACGAAAGAAATAAATGGATGTAGGCTGAACGTCTTTGTTCTTAGTTACATTATAGGAGGGAATTTCCTTCAACATAGTTCAGTCGACATGTTATGTGCCATATGACATGACATGTTATGTGCCATATTGACTCCGCCTTCTTTGCTTTCTGAGTGTGCTGGGTTCATCCCAGAATATCTGAGGCACTTGAAATTTAAATGTTCCGGGGGGGGGGGGGGGAGGGGGGGCACTGTTAAAAGTATATATTTACTATATAAATTCAATTTCGTTCGGGGGGGGGGGGGGCGGTAGACTTTCATCGAAGCCCCCCTCCTCCCCCCCCCCCCCCAAGAGATGCCTGGGAGAAACTCTGGGGGGAAAGGGGGAGGGTGGACGTACTCTGAGTAGTGAAGCGCTGCTCATCCTTCCTCGAAAAAAAAACCTGAAAGAAACTCTACCCCCTCTCCTACCCCCTTCCCTCCACGATTTGATGAAAGATTGAGCGAAGATTGTGGAGAAAGTGAAATAAAAAGACATTTAACGGAGCAATCAAACGTCTGTCACACAGGACAGACATAATGTCTTGTAATGACAGACGATTGCAGACAGCCCTCGACAGACGTAATCTCACGATCAAACTGGGGGCAATTAACATAAATTATCTTACCGCGGCAATTAACATAAATTATCTAACCGCGGCTATTGATATAAATTATCTAACCACCTCTGACAATTTTAAAGAAGTTTTATAGAAGGAAGTTTTGTATGTGGTCTTAGCGCATAGAAGAATGTCACGAAGACTGAAAACCCGAAAGTCTTGAGTTCGATTCCTTTGGGGTTTAACCCGATTCCTTTGCGGTTGAGTCCGTAAAAGGGGAATAATCAAACGGCTGACCACTCGTCGAGGTAACGAATCACATAAACTCTACTTCATCTATATAATTGCAACTAGGTTCGAATTGATATTTAGATGTTTTATTTACTTCATATAATTTTGACGTTTTTCCTTAGTATTGGGTAAAAATAAGTGATTTATCGCGCGTAGTTGATAGCAAAAATATTCGACCGTTGAGTTATTTCCCTTACTTAACAAAGGGATATAATTATAGATGATTTCCTCCCCTCTCCTCCCTTTTATAGACTCTCTTTGACAATACGTCTGCTAAGGCAATGATTGTCGTTTTTATCTTGCACGATGTCCTTATAACACGGCCATTGCATGCCAAGTTTTTGACCTTTAAATTGCCTCCCTTTCCAACAAGGGGAAAAAAAATGCCTTCGTCTAGTAATGATTCGAGCGATGTAAGGGAAGTAACCGCGTTATAGATTTGACGCTTTTCTGGAGAGGGGGGAGGGGGATGACCACCAGGGGAAGTAAGCTCTAAGGGAAGTAACTAGGCGTAGATTTGGCAATTAGAGGTGAATAGATTTTCGGGGAACTGAGAATGGAATAAGGAAAAGCGGATACAGCTTTGGAAAAGATACGGCACCCGGTATGGGTGGGTATGAGTGGTGCTTCTATGTTGGGTGTACGAAGGGTGCTTTTATAATTGGGTGTATAACGGGTGCTTTTATAATTGGGTATGTAAAGGTTGTTTCTATCTTGGGTGTAAACGGGTGCTTTTATAATTGGGTGTATAATTGTTTCTTTTATAATTGGGCGTATAACGATTGCTTTATAAGCGGGGTGGGGGTAAAGTGTTGTTTCTATGTTGGATGTATAAATGGGTGCTTCCATTTTGGGTTTATGAAGGGTGCTTTTATAATGGGGTGTGTGTGTGTGTGGTACTTCTGTGAATAGTGCATAAATGGTGCTTTTATAAATTGGGGGGGGGGGGGTGAAAGTGATGTTTCTTTGTTGGGTGTATAAACGGTGCTTTTATATTGAATGTACTGTTATAATTAGTAGCAAAAGTGGTTCTTAAGTTTAGGGGTAGAAGATATACATTTATGATATTCAATTTACTTTTTAGGGTAAGTAGAACATAGCATGCGACGAATGTGTAGAGAGGTTTGGGATACAAATGAAACTAGTGTTTCCAACTTACACAGGAACACAACAATCAACACTTTTTCCCGTTTGTCCCCAAGACACAAATGGGGCAGATGGAGTAGAGCACATCTATTTCAACGACCTCGCCTTGACTTCCGTCAGGTACCCATTACATTAGGACTCAGGGATGTCTTTCAAAGTCAGGATCCGAACTCGAGAATTTCGGGTAAGCAGTCGTAAGCTCTACCATTCGACCACGCCGTCCCTACAGTAGTTGTATTCTATTAGCGATATCCTTGCCAACATGTATTCGCGTATTATGTCGGTGAGTGTCCCGTATTAATCTCGTCAAAACACTGCTGTTTATGCATAGACCATACCTTAGTAAAACATCAATCGCTTAGCTGTAGTTATATGTCAAAACTACATGAAAAGAATCGATAAATATTATTAGCCTAGCGTCAACCGAATTTTGAAAAGGCAATAGTCAAATAAAAAGCGAATCAATCATTCGCTACTGCCATTGTCAGCCATTGTTTTGTTCGCTAGTGAAATACTGCGGTGTACGGTCAATTTGTTGCCGGCTGTAGTGTAGGCCCGCAAGATGAGCTTGTCGTTTGGGCAGTGTTCAATTCGTCGTCCTTTTTTTTCAAAGCTAAGTGGACACATTGGTCGTGTATATCATATTCACTGTAAAAAAAACTAACTGGTCTGTGAGGGTTTTTTTTTCGAACAATTAACAATAAAAAAAAAAGATTTGTAAACTATAGAAAAGATTTGGAAATAAATGGAAAAAAATACCATAGTGTAGAAAAGCATGGAAGGAATGCAGCCCCCCCCCCCCCTCCGCGCAAATTCCTTTTTTTTATATATGTCATTATTTAGTATGCTTTATTTTAATAATAATCAAGAGAAGAAATTGCTTTTTCATTTGAGTAGTACACAACTATTTAATGAGCTTTTTGCCCCCCCCCCCCCCCCCCACCCATTGGACTATTTAAAGAGTAGCGATAAGACATTGAAGTTGTTTGAAGGTTTGCCTATATTTCATGCTCATATAGTTTTTGTTTGTTTATGCAATAGTGTGTGTTAATTACTTTAGGAAAATCACTGCTAGAGTAAATCGCCTTTTTTTAAATTTACAAAACCGCTAGACTATCAACGTGCAAAGAAAATGTTTTTTGGCGGATTTTGGGTTCCTTAATTAAACGGCCTGGGCGCGACTCTCTCACCCTCGCATTGCGGGGTCTGGCGGTATACTAGTTCCGCCCTGTATGGGACGTGAAATCAGCCATCTTGTACATGATCCTTTTGATTGCCTGAACCGAAGTCACGTGATTTTTTGTACCTAATTCACGTGATCTTTTGAACCAACGTCACGTGGATATTTTGAACCTACGTCACGTGATATTTTGAACCAACGTCACGTGGATATTTTGAACCTACGGTCCATGATCCCCTGTCACGTGACTTTATGCCTGTTATTTCTTGGCTGCGACATGAACACTCATCTACTCCCCCCCCTCCGTCTCCCGCCCACCCCCACCCCCCTCTCATCAATATACATCTTTTTTTTCTACCCCAACCCATATTTTTAGCTGCACTCTAGTTACCGATTTCTAAAAATAAAACACGGTTCATTAAAAAAAGGGCAAAAAAAAATATAAAAGAAACAAAATATAGAGAAAAAACTCAACCCTTCATGATTTTTTTGAAGGGTCTAGCTAGATAGCCCGTATGAGCTAATTTAGGCAGCTATGAAAATCAAATTAACCGTCCTCTCCCCTCCCTCCCTCCTTCACTCTCTCTGTCTGTCCGCGGATGTGTGCGTCAGTCTGTCCGTCCTCAAGGTGCGACATAATTGGCGGGAAACACGCAGTAGCTTCCAGCCATGAGCTCCCCCCCCCCCCCCCGCCTATCCCTCAACCTAACCCCCATCTTCAGCCCTCGACAATACGACGCTCATTAGCCAGGGAAGACAGTTGTTCGAATTCGATGACGTAATCGCGCGATCAATTACCCGTCGTGTGGATTATCGCCCCTGTCATCGTTTTTATATCAACAGTTGTCATTAATTATTTTATAAACGTCAGTTTCGTTTCTCTTATTTTTTATTTAAATATACTTATTTAATATTTATTTCATACTTTATTTATAAATCGAACTATATGTTTTTACTTAGATTCGGGTAACTAAAAATAAAGTTGGCTTTTCGAACCCTGACGGTCCGTGAAGCAAGTGAAGTAGAGTTCACCTGTTCTTGTGACCTCGACAAATGAGGAAGGGATAGTGTGGTCAGCTCTATGACCAGCCGTATTTACTTTCCTTAACGTGAGTCAGGTGCCCATCAGAGCTGGGTGGACTCTACTGACTTGAACCCGGATTCGAACTCGAGACTTTCAGGTTAGCAGTCTAGGCCACGCCTTCCATATTCGGGTAATTACTGATTCTAAAAGTAGACTCAAACTGTAGAAGTATTTGTCCAAAAACTTTATATTTATATTTTTCAATATTGCACCTGTTTGATTTGGAACTCAGGTGTTTTGCCTTAACTAACGTCACTCTAACTAGAAATATTTTAAATAGAAGTCAAGAAAGGTAACAATAAAAGGTCAATTTTGTCTAGAGTTTAGTTGTGTAGAGAAAGATTTCAATAAGGAGTAAAGATCGCAATCATGGGTCAAGAAATGTCACACTAAGGGAGTCAAACGCTATCAAAATAAGCTTTGAACAACTGTCACACTCGTGGACATAAAAGTAAAGCTTATCACATATCAATGGAACGTCCATGAGTCCAACCAGCTCTGATGGGTAGTTAACTCACGTTAGGAATACAAAGACGGCCGGACACAGTACTGACCACACTATCCCTTCATATGCCGAGGTCTCTGAAGCAGATGAAATCTACTACATCTGCGCCACGTTATGGGTCGAACTGGAAAAGATGATAATAGCCATGGATAAAAAATCATAACTAGAAGTCTCTGGGTCAAGAAATGTCCCATGCTCTAGGTCAAGAAATGTCACATGCTCTAGGTCAAGAAATGTCACATTCTCTGGGTCAAGAAATGTCCCATGCTCTAGGTCAAGAAATGTCCCATGCTCTAGGTCAAGAAATGTCCCATGCTCTTGGTCAAGAAATGTCACATTCTCTGGGTCAAGAAATGTCACATGCTCTGGGTCAAGAAATGTCACATTCTCTGGGTCAAGAAATGTCACATGCTCTGGGTCAAGAAATGTCACATTCTCTAGGTCAAGAAATGTCACATGCTCTGGGTCAAGAAATGTCACATTCTCTGGGTCAAGAAATGTCCCATGCTCTAGGTCAAGAAATATCCCATTCTCTGGGTTAAAAAAAGGTCGTATTCTCTGGATCAAGAAAGGTCATATTCTCTGGATCAAGAAAGGTCATATTCTCTGGATCAAGAAAGGTCATATTCTCTGGATCAAGAAAGGTCATATTCTCTGGATCAAGAAAGGTCATATTCTCTGGATCAAGAAAGGTCATATTCTCTGGATCAAGAAAGGTCATATTCTCTGGATCAAGAAAGGTCATATTCTCTGGATCAAGAAAGGTCATATTCTCTGGATTAAGAAAGGTCATATTCTCTGGATCAAGAAAGGTCATATTCTCTGGATCAAGAAAGGTCATATTCTCTGGATCAAGAAAGGTCATATTTGGATCAAGAAAGGTCATATTCTCTGGATCAAGAAAGGTCATATTCTCTGGGTCAAGTGAGGCCAAATACAAATAAGAGGTCAACAACCATCAAAATTATAGAAATATATGACATTTAGGGGTCAGTACATATAACAAGCCATTGTCTTCATCTTCTTCTTGGTTTTTATTGTAATATGGGGTAATAATGGGGTTTTCTTGTCAAAATGTTGTGCGTCATTTTAGCCGTTGACTCCAAACTTAGCTTGCTTTTCTTTTTGGATTTGCTTCCATAACCTTTGTCCATCCAAGAACAATCTACAAGGCAGCAGTTTTTTTTTTTTTTTTGAGTTTTCTCTCTCCAAGACGGGTTGCTGTTCCCAGTTAATTAACTAGCCTCATCTGATCGTGTATACGACTTCGGAACTTTCAGAATCAGCAGTCATACACTTTTTCACCCGACATCAGGGTTAAAAGCTATCACAATTAGTGGTCAAGGAACATTACAATCAAGGGTCAAGAAATGTCACATTCCCTCCATTTCTTCCTCCGCTAATACCGTAGCATCGATCGGTATTTTTTTATGTTTCGCCACAGATTCTTGTTTGTTTTTCTACGGCATCAGCTCCTGCTAAGCTCACACAAAGGACAGGGTCTTAAGCTCACCGGCCATCTAGGAGCTTAAGGGAGATGTGTACACATTCATTGGGGTATGGGGATGCTAATTAGCACTTTTGTGCACGACGATGAAAAATTAGCTCATTGCTGCGGAGGTGAGAGGATGTCACCATAAGACACATCAATCTGTTTAGGTATATATATATATATATATATATATATATATATATATATATATATATATATATATATATATATATATATATATATATATATATATATATATATATATATATATATATATATATTTAAAACCATCCTTAAAGGGCCATACTATTACTGTAAACATGGTATAATTTGTGTACTGACATCGTGTACACAATGTGGCTCACCTGTTATCATTCCTACACATGCCTGGGGGCGATCACCTAGCTGATCGTGAGCAGGTTATTGATCTCAGGTGAGAGAGATTAGTGAGAGAGACAGGTACGAGGCAGGTGAGAGAGACGAAGGAGAGAAATGGGAGATAGAGATGGAACATGGAGATGGGAGAGAGAGATATGGGAGAGGGAGATGGGAGAGAGGGATGGGACAGGGAGATGGGAGAGAGGGATGGGAGAGAGAGATGAGAGAGGGACTAGTATAAGAGACATGCTAGATAATGTGTAAATAGGCGAGAGAGACACGTGGGAGATAAATAAAACAGGTGATAGAGGTGAATGGGAGACAGATGTGAGAGGCTAGAGTTATGTATGAGACATGTAAGAGACAGAAGTTTTGTTTAAAGGCGTTGCGTGCTTGTTCATACTAAAGTAGATTCCGTTACTTGCTTCAAATATCGGTGGAAAACACAACGTCCAAGCTATGTTTATATAAGTAAGGTTATCGTAACCCAGTACCGGACTCTAGCCTTGACCCTAACACTGACCCTATCTCTGACCCTATCACTGACCCTATCACTGACCCTATCACTGACCTTATCACTGACCCTATCACTGACCCTATCACTGACCCCATCACTGACCCTATCACTCATCCTATCACTGACCGTACCACTGACCGTATCACTGACCCTACCACTGACCCTACCACTGACACTATCACTGACCCTATCACTGACCCCATCACTGACCCCATCACTGACCCTAACACTGACCCCATCACTGACCCTATCACTGACCCTATCACTGACCCCATCACTGACCCTATCACTCATCCTATCACTCATCCTATCACTGACCCCATCACTGACCCTAACACTGACACCATCACTGACCCTATCACTGACCCTACCACTGACCCTACCACTGACACTATCACTGACCCTATCACTGACCCCATCACTGACCCCATCACTGACCCCATCACTGACCCTAACACTGACCCCATCACTGACCCTATCACTGACCCTATCACTGACCCCATCACTGACCCTATCACTCATCCTATCACTCATCCTATCACTGACCCCATCACTGACCATAACACTGACACCATCACTGACCCCATCACTGACCCCATCACTGACCCCATCACTGACCCCATCACTGACCCTAACACTGACCCCATCACTGACCCTACCACTGACCCTATCACTGACCTCATCACTGACCCTATCACTCATCCTATCACTCATCCTATCACTGACCCCATCACTGACCCTAACACTGACACCACCACTGACCGTACCACTGACCCTACCACTGACCGTACCACTGACCCTATCACTGACCCCATCACTGACCCTATCACTCATCCTATCACTCATCCTATCACTGACCCTATCACTGACCCTATCACTGACCCTATCACTGACCCTACCACTGACCCTATCACTCATCCTATCATCCTATCACTCATCCTATCACTGACCGTACCACTGACCGTATCACTGACCCTATCACTGACCCTATCACTGACCCTATCACTGACCCTATCACTCACTCTATCACTGACCCTATCACTGACCCTATCACTCATCCTATCATTGACCCTATCACTCACCCTATCACTGACCCTATCATTGACCCTATCCCTGACCCTATCACTGACCCTATCACTGACCCTATCATTGACCCTATCACTGACCCTATCATTGACCCTATCCCTGACCCTATCACTGACCCTATCACTGACCCTATCCCTGACCCTATCATTGACCCTATCACTCATCCTATCATTGACCCTATCACTGACCCTATCCCTGACCCTATCACTGACCCTATCACTGACCCTATCACTGACCCAATCCCTGACTATTTTTCTGAGAACAACCTTGACCCTAGCTCATCCTAATCTGACCTATTCCCACAGAAAAACGGAATCCGGACTAAAGACCGACACCGACATGAGCGAATAACTTAAGCTGACATAAGGCCGACATTGACAAAAGGCCGACACTGACAAAAGGCCGACATGGACAAAAGGCCGACACTGACAAAAGGCCGACACTGACAAAAGGCCGACACTGACAAAAGGCCAACACTGACAAAAGGCCGACACGGATAAAAACGGACACTGACATTGGCCGATGCTGACAAAAAGCCAACAGACGTAAAGGCCAAGCGACCATAAGACAACCTAAGGCCAATAGTGCATTGTTCAGCCTGCGTTTAAATCAGAAAACAGCTGTAGATCAATACGACTTACGAATTTATTGTATATCGGAGTTTAAATATAGGCTGTAATTGCGCGGCATCATTTAAGAACCCCCCCCCCTCCTCTTCATCCCTCTACGTACAAAAACAGCGCTCTACTTCCCATCTTCCGTTTATAGATAAACTCATAAGGTCGCGGTGAAAAGCATACAGCTTTAGTTGTAAACAAGGTCACGTGGTATAAATCGACAGCTGTGTTTGTTTACTCACAATAAAAGACGAAGGAGAGAAAAAAAATGCTCAGAAACCGCAATCGTAAAATTTTTCATTGCGCTCTGTTCGATTGTGGGTATTCCCGTTAATTAGATCCGGCGGAAAAAAACTAAAAATAGACGTTTTATAATATTGCGCGTGGGTCTTATAGACTACGGGCTGTTAGATACTACAAAAGGAAAAGGACACTGACGCTAAATAACGAAACGGTGAGCGATGTCGATTTGCTTTTCTTGTGAGTAAAATTGACTAAAGATTTAGATGCAAGCTGTGTTAGTTGTATGATATTACTTCTAGGTGATAAAAACATTTATTCATGGACCTCAAAAATAGTAAATACAACTAATTCAACATTATCTTTTCCCGTTTTTTGCCCAAGACGCATGGTGCAGATGAAGTAGAGTTTAGCGGTTTCAATGACCTCGGCATATACAGGGATAGTGTGGTCAGTACTATGACCAGCCGACTTTTGTTTGCCTAACGTGAGTCAGGTATCCATCAGAGTTAGGTGTTCTCATGGACGTCCTACAGACTTGAACCGGTGATACGAGACTTTCGTGTTAGCAGTCGTAAGCTCTACCATCCGAGCAAAGTAAATTACGATGTACCTATTTAATAACGTCATACTTTCAAAACTGACGGTCCATGGGACAAGTGAAGTAGAGTTCATCTGTTCCTGTGATCTCGGCATATGAGGTCCTGCCGCCTTTGATTTCTCTAACGTTGTTTGTTACCCATTAGAGCTGGGTGGACTCAGGGACGTTCTTCTGCCTTGAACCCGGATTCAAACTCGAGATTTCCGGGTTATCAGTCAAACGCTCTACCGCTAGGCCACGCGCCCCTATTATAATCTTACGAAGTTATATTTTACATCGCTTTTAAACTACCATTAACAAAACATTCGCTACACAAATGATTGTTCGGCAGTCATTAGTTCTATCCTGCTTTAATAAAAATGTAGTTTGAAATTGCAGTATATCAGCAAAAAATATGTTCGAGTTGATTGAGTGTCGAACTATTTGTATACTGGTGCCGCACTCCACAACATCTAATACATTCTTACCATAAATACTCCCATCCCCCACCCCCGACATCACAATACTCTCTATCCCCCACCCCCGACATCACAATACTCCCATCCCCCACCTTAAATCATAATCTCCCATTACCCCCCCCCCCCCTGCAACTTCACAATACTCCCTTACCCCCCCCCCCCCCCCCGGATACAACAACTACACCCACATTACACCATTTCCAACGCCTCTATACATTCCGATCGATTTATCGTACAGTAATATGTTATACACGTCAACCCCACATCTTCATAAAAAACCTCACTAATAACGAGTACATCTATATCGGTATCGGTTGCTAGTTGAAACAATCCATCTTTCTGCTACCAAATAAGTGTTTTCGCAACTAATGCACATCGCTCTAAATAGCACTTCTCCGAAAATAAAACGACTTAAGCGCGGCATAGCTAAATCCGGAAAGTAAGGCTATTATTAGCAATTAGTTCAAATTTTGTCTTAATTAAGATCTACTTACACGTGCGTAATGCGTTTACGTTGTTGGGTTAATTGTGGGTTGCTGGGGTAGGTTAACTGGATGCATTGTTGGATTAGGTTACCTGACGTGTTGTTGTATCTTTACCTGGCGTGTTGTTGTATGTTTACCTGGACGTGGTGTTGTATGTTTACCTGACGTGTTGTTGTATGTTTACCTGACGTGTTGTTGTATGTTACCTGGGCGTGTTGTTGGTGGTAAGTTACCTAGTCGCATTGCATGTTGCTAATAATAATTTTTACAATACTTCATGTATATACATCTGTCACTTTCCAATGCAACTTATTGCTGTAATATAAAACCTATCTACCCCACATCCTACGTCATACCACGCCAATTTGGCCTCTCGAAGCTAATTTCCCGTCGACAGGAAAAAAATCTGGACTTTCCCCGCTCTCGAGTCGAACAAATCCTATGATGACGAGCTTTCACACAATAGGGAAACCCCACTAGGCTCATATACACAAACAAAAGGGAACGAATGAATATCCAACACGTTACTGTGAGGACGTTATGTGATTGTGGTTGGTGCATGCTTCTGTGGAAAGTAGAAGGGGTTGTTTCTTACCAGATTTGATGATTGATATTAAAATTTTTGAATCTATGACTGGAATATCCACATAAAAACTCCATTCAATTACTTTGGCTGTATACGCTTAGAGAAACAATAATCAAATGCTTGTAGCGTTGGTAAACATACAAGCACACATGTACATACACACCCACAATAGCACATACACACACGAACATACATACATACACACTTATGTACATGCATGTACACATGCATGCACACAAACACACACAGAGGACGACATGCCAACTCGAACACGTATACACACCCAAACGTACAAACATATAATCAGACGCACGCATACACACACGTACCACAACACTTACTTATACTTCACACATGTCCACACGTTTGAAGTATGCGTGTGTGAGTGTTATCAACTTTACACACCAACATACTATTAACGCACACAAACACACGTACCTACATATTCAAAAAAAATACGTACATACACAAGCAAACATGTACATGCACGCATAAGTGTATGTTTGTGTTTATGTTCATAAACTCGACAAATGTGCGTATATCTATCATTCATAGCTATTAGGGAAACATGGGGAGCATTTTTGCAATATGTTTTACTTTTTGTTACTAATTATTTTGTTAAATGGAATGGGGGGGGGGGGCGATTACGTATTTTTTTCATTGATCTCGTTGATCCATCTGTGTTGATGGATAAGGGCATGCCCAGAATGGAGTGAAAATTGTGTGCCTTTGTATTCATTCCTCCCTGCCCAGAAATCCTAGCTACGCCCCTGAATAAATATATTAAGCCACCCATTTCTACTAACTGTACTAAAAAAGTACTATGAAGAAAAGAAACATGAAATCACGCATACAAAAGTTCCCTCCCAGCCGACGAGATTGATATTTGATTGTTCCCGATCGGGGCATGTTGACAAATGACATTCTCCGCCGACCGGGTATTGTGGCAAGCTTGAAATCATTTAAAATACATTGAATCAAGTTGTCACTTTTGTCAACGCTGTTCGATGAAACACACTCAGTTCTGTGTTGGCTGAACGGCGGAGGAGGGTGGGGTAAGGGATGATGGGATGAAAGAGAGAAAGAAAGGGGAGGGGTAAAAAAAAATGACCAAGGTCAGCCGTGGAACTAGGGTTTGCCAGGTATGATTCATTAGTTTTGCATTTATTGACTCGTGACAGTGACGTCATGAGCACGCGTGTAGGGCGAGATGTGTTGGAGTGGGTGGGTGGGAGGGTAGCGAGGGGAGGTCTGGCATAGGGTCGGGATGACATGGATGGTAGCCTTGTTCCATGAATTACAAGAAATAGTAGTGTTTTATAACAAGAAGCTGAGTTCAGGGAAGACATGGAGCCATTTAGTCATAGTCACTGATGCAAAGTCTTCTAGTCACACACACAGATCTACCAGTTTATATATATATATATATATATATATATATATATATATATATATATATATATATATATATATATATATATATATATATATATATATATATATATATCCTGAGTGACAATCTTTTGGCACTAAGATATACGGATAAGTTGGTCGAAATCAAAACCTTCCCCCCTCCCCTCATCAACAAGGACATTAGACTGTACATCTTAGCCACGACATAGTAAACCTATATACAGTCATCTTACCTAACTTCCTGATTGCCGTGTTTACGATGGTGCTAATTTATTATCATCCATGATCATAAAACGCGGTCTCCGTCCAACAGACCTACTTTTGTTGTCCTTGTGTGTGTGTGTGGGTGTGTGTAGGGGTGGGGGAAGTATAAAGGTGGGGGAGGGGGAAATTAAGTTAGCGATGAGCGAGGCCACGTGATGTGAGTAGTAAACAATACATGTGAATAACAAGAGATGTATTTCATGTAGAGTGTTATCCAGAGGCGTAGCGACCCTTCCCGGCGCCCGGTGACAAACTTTCAATTTGCCCCCCCCCCCCTCGGGAACAACCTTTCAATTTTCAATTTGCACCCCCCCCCCCTCAACTTTCAATTTGTTTTAACAACCCATTTTGGCGCCCCCTAAGGTCGGCGCCCGGTGACATATGTACCTCCGCCCCCGTAGCTACGCCTTTGGTGTTATAGACTTGACCAGAAGCTCATTAGTGATGGGTTGGTGGTCTTAACTGTAGGTAAGAGAGTAGGTGAGAGAGTAGGTGAGAGAGTAAGTGAGAGAGTATATGAGAGCTAAGGTCTTTTTCTAGTGCCTATGTTATTTTAGTGTGTATGTGTTATTTTAGTGCGTATGTGTTATTTTAGTGCGTATGTGTTATTTTAGTGCGTTTGTGTTATTTTAGTGCGTATGTGTTATTTTAGTTCGTATGTGTTATTTTAGTGGGTATGTGTTATTTTAGTGCGTATGTGTTATGTTAGTGCGTATGTGTTATTTTAGTGCGTATGTGTTATTTTAGTGCGTATGTGTTATCTTAGTGCGTATGTGTTATTTTAGTGCGTATGTGTTATTTTTATTGTGTATTTGTTATTTTTAGTGCGTATGTGTTATTGTAGTGTGTCAATATTGATGATGTTTTACATTGGTGAAATAAAAACGATACAGGAACAATAACAGAACGTTGCATGACAACATTTCTCAACATAATATTACCTAACATATTCGCAACAAAACTACACATTGAAAAAAATCACTGGCAAAAATTCGCCTGTTAACGCGTTATTTTTTCTCATCGGATTTATTTGTTCTGCTAAGCGCTCAAGCGACTAGGCCTAATGGGCGAAACGATTTACTGATGATCATAAGTCAACAAAGGAATATTCGGAGATAGAGAGAAAAAGCCGGAATCCCGTTTTTTTTTTTAAATGCCGTTTCTATACGCTTTTATTATAATTTTTTTTTTTTGCTATTGTGAGTGGGGGTTAATTTCTTTTACGAAATTGTATTGATTCTTTTTAACAAAAACATGCTTATCTCGAAATAGAATGAACATGCTAAACGAAAATCCGTTCTGTTTTGGAAAAGGGAATTCTTAACAGATTTTTTAACAAAAAATTGAAATAGGCATAGGAAGAGTTAAATATTCCCCCCCCCCCTTCTCTAAATCTCTAACCCCCCCCCCCCCCCCCCCCCCCCCGATCTAGTCGAAGAATGCATCGGTTAAGTCGAATGACGTCAATGAGTATAAATAGACCAAGTCTTGGGTACCCCGACAATCTGTGTAGCCTAAATACAAGGGCATTGCTTTCCTTTAAGGAGTGTGGTGCCAGTGAGGATGGGGGTGGGGAGTGAGAGGGGGGAGGGGTTTTGCTCGACGAGTGCAAACATTTCTCTGTGAGGGATTAAGCTTAGATTAGGCCTAGATAATCTCGCTCTTCTTCACGCGCCCTTTGATGGGGGGAGTTTTGAAAAATATTTTCTACCACGGAGGTAATTATAGGGTGGGAGGCGCTGCGGTAGGATGGGGGGCGGGGTTAGAGAGGAAGGGGGGAGGTGAGGGGTGGTCATAATTAGCTACCTGAAGAGCTCTCTGAGAGGAATACAGAGCTGCCTTAGGGCGGCTTAACGTGAAGAAATTCATTACCGAGATGATGGGGGAAGGAGAGAAGGGTAGAGAAGGGGAGTGACGTAGGGGGTGAGGAGGGAGAGAAGGAGAGGGAGAGGAGGATGGTGAGGAGAGGAGAGAGACGGAGGGGGAGAAGAGGTAGAGAAGGAGGGTTAGGAGGTAGAGAAGGAGGGAGATGAGAGACAGAAAAGGAGAGGAGGGAGGAGGTAAAGGAGACAAGGGGGTGGACAATGCGAGAGAGGGGGGAGAGTAGGAGTTTGAGTCTAATTGTACGACGAGGGAGAGAAAAAGAGAAGGGAGGGAAGAGGAGACAAGATAGGAGATTTAAAGAGAGAGAACGATAGAGGGGAGAGGGACAAAGCAAGAGAGAGGAAAATGCCATGAGTGAGGGAAAAGGAAGACTGAAGGAGGAGAACAAGGAGAGGAGATGAGAGTAGTAGAGAAGATTAGATGAAGACGAATAAGGAGAAAAATAGAAGAGATAGAAAAGGGAAAGAATATAATTGGAACGAAATGTAAAGACAATGAAAAACTGCGAGAAGAAGGAAGAGATAGACGTAGAAGAAAATTTGAAGAAGAGGGAAAGAGATAAGACTGCACGAGAAGAGACATGGGAGAGAGAGAGTAGAGTAAACGAGAGAGGAGGGACTGAAGGTAGAGCGAGTGATGGATGCCCAGTTTGGATGAGGGCGAAGATGGAGATCCAATGTTCGAGCAAATAAAAATTAAAGACGACTTCTATCCTACAGTCAGAGATGAATGCCGTCTCATTATTTTTAAAATTAAACACTAGCACAGTTAAAATAATTAGTGATTTTGATAGATTTCTACGCTTTGTAAGCGAATTACTTCAGCTATTAAATTGGTGCGATAGGTCAACTGTAGGTATGTAGTCGCTCATCCGAACTCCCGACTGTTAGATATAAACCTTAGGAGTTAAAAAAAGAGACAGCGATTTAGCCCAGTTATTCGTTATGATGGTCTTGTTCGTACCCAGAGGCGTAGCGAGGGTGCGGACACTATTTAAGGGGGGGGGGGGGTGGACATCAAGGCATAAAATTGCAAAATGTTCAGGAGAAAAATACTTATTTGCCAGTTACATTAATGGTTAATTAAAGTTAAATAGTTTTTTTGAGTACAAATTTTAATCGACAATTATTACACGACCATAACGTAACATGCTAACTATAGAGACAACAATGCTATATCCAACTGTATTCTTAATATATATATATATATATATATATATATATATATATATATATATATATATATATATATATATATATATATATATATATATATATATATATATATATATATATATATATATATATATATATATATATATATACATATTTATATATTCTTTGTTTCTGGGGGGGGGGGGGGTGACCACAAAGTGCCGGGTGTCACCGCGACGCCACTGTTCGTACCTAGTTATAGCCTTGACGATAAATCGAACTTAACGGGGATCACACAACGACGGAAGAAAGTGTTTTTTGTTTTGTTTTATTGTGTATGGTAAGACGCGGGAAGGATTATGGGGGTAGGGGTGGCGCACAAGCCGAGGGAGATTCGAGGGTTTTTTTTTGACAGAGGGGTCGGATGGAGGGGACATGAGGAAGGGGATAACGACTATTCCGAGTAGTGTGTGGGAGGTTGGGGGATGGGGTTAGGGATAAGGGAGAGGGTGGTAGAAGGAGGAGAGGAGAGTGTTATAACTGAGTCCAACCCCCTCGTCCCACCGCTAGTGGGTATCTACCCCACCCCCCTCCTGCCCCACACCTGAACTGTGACAGCTTGTACTGCCCTCCCCCCCCCCCCACCTCCCCCCCCCTGAACTGGGACACAATGCATTAGTCCCACCTAGGATTTTGCAGGCGCCCGTCCCTCCCCCTCGCTGGAATGCCGGGGTCATGCAGGGGTTAAGGAACCCAGGGTCAAGCTTGGCCAGAAAGATAGGACAGTTGAACGTTAGGCTGGTTAGAATGTAGTCGTGTTTTTGTGTTCTTGTAAAGTGTGGCCCCTAAGGCCGGCCGCTGTTAATGAACTATTTCTGTTTTCCTTAGACCATATAGAGTGTAGTTTGATTATCTATTAATTAAAGTTGTTCAGCTGAAATTGTGTTGGTGTCTTCTTCAACAATCAAGTAATATACAGTGTCTAATTCGCCACACAACTGTTTAACCTCTCACTGCAGTCATCATCACTATCATCACCAACCATACTGATGACTTCGTTTCATAACATTTGGTGGAGCAGCAAAAAGACCTATTACATTTTGGTGGAGTAGCAAAAAGGACATTCATAACATTGGGATCAAGGAGCAAAACTATCTAACAGCGAACCGACTTACAATATTTTGATAGAGCAGCTAAAATTATTCATAACGTTTTGGTTGAGTAGCAAACTGACTTTTAAAGAACGTCGGAACAGTGTAAAAGAACTTTTCGAAAATATATTGTGAAACTTTTTTTAACTTCGGTGGTTCTCGAAGAGGTACAGATCTATTATTTTTTTGTCACGCCACTGCCACACATCGTCTCTGTTTATCGTCAAGCTCGTTGTCAAGTTTTACGTAGATCTACATAAGTTGGAACTGTTGTTTCAAAATCCGTGAGACAGAACTGTCACTATTAGTTAATGTCAAGTTTTGTGCAATTTCTAAGATAACATGAATTAGGACTTTGATTAGCTTGGACTACCTACTTTAATTGCCTTTGGTGACTTGTTAGAATTGAAGAATTTATTTTTCCAACATTGAAGTAAGTTACAGCGATTAGTGTGAGTACAGTGACTACTGACTAAATCGTCATTGTTTATAGTCTAATGGCATCTGAACTGTTATGATATGAAGTGCCCCTCCACCCATGATGATGTGAAATATCCCTACACCCCTGATGTCCCGTGACGATATGGAGTATTCGTGTACCCCTAATGACGATATGAAGTAATGAAGTACCCTACCCCAATGATGTTAAAACGAAGTGTTCATGTGTCGATGTCATCCCACATCAGTTCCAGATGTCCAAGCCGACGAATGTAGATTTAGAAATGTTAAGCTCCAATTTGTTGTAACAATAATAAACAGCGTTGTTCCTCTTCTGTAAGTCGTATGCCAAAGTCCAGCAGTCAGTTAAGTCTATAATTCTTTTGTTTAGGTCAATTAGCTGCATTTGTTAGAAGTCATAGAAGTTTGCATTTAAGGATTGTTTGTTGAATTTTTTTATATATTGAATTTTGCGCTAGAGATAGGTTGTTTACGTTTAACCAGCGCACTTATTATCATTTCTGTCTTCATTTATTTGATAGGCCTGTTAAAGCTTATATAACAATCATAACTTTTATAACCTTATTTTTTTCAAAAATGTACTATTATTAACTGGTTGACAAACAGTTTAAATAACGAGATGCCTATGATATACACTATCCTTGGAGGATTTATTTTCTTAATCGTGTGATGATTGAACCCTGTAGCTTAGAGTTATTGTTTCTTTATGTTGTGAAATTTTGAGGCTGTCAATCGATCCACTTACATGACGGTAAGCTTGCGACGGTTGAGTTACCGCTAGATAGCTAGATAGGACGATGATGTGTGAAGCGGTCAATCGTTCCACTTACTTGACGGTAAGCTTGCGACGGTTGAGTTTCCGCTAGATAGATAGATAGGACAAGAATGAGATGATGTTTAGAGACTGATGATGCAGTCTATGCTTTTAATGGGTTTTTATGATGGTATATCGATGTGTTGCCGGGTATATCTTGTCTATTGATTTTTTGGGTTTTGTTGGAAAATATTCTTCTAAGATATTTTGTATGTTGTAGAGAAACTAATTATAATTGTGGCCATAGTACTTAGTTTTACCAACATGAGAAGTTTTATCTTGGAGAAATGATGAAGTGTTGCTTGTTGTGTATTGAGGACTACTTAACCTTATATTACGCTGAAATTTATAGATCTATAACCATTTTTTTTCCCCATTAGATACATATAGTCGTACAGTTTAAAAAAAAAAAAAACTACTGAAATAGATGACATGAAAGAGTTCATTTGTATATGCTATAGCGACAAATTCTAGACACGAACTATATCATGTTGTACAAACTGCTTTAGATTTAGCATTACCCAGTAGCATTTGTTATTGAACTTTGTTAGCTGTTGATTGTTTAGAGTTAAGACACAGTAGTGTCACCTATTGAGGAAGCTTTATTATTTTTTATCGTACTAAGATGTTTGAAGTGTTGCTTTCCTACCTATGTTATTACTGCTCTTAGTGTATTAGTTTGTAGTTTGTTGCATGTGATAGATCATGTATGTAGAGTGTAAGCCTCGCTGGCTTTGCCAGCTTGTCAAAGGAGAGGGGAGTGTTATAACTGAGTCCAACCCCCTCGTCCCACCGCTAGTGGGTATCTACCCCACCCCCCTCCTGCCCCACACCTGAACTGTGACAGCTTGTACTGCCCTCCCCCCCCCCCCCACCTCCCCCCCCTGAACTGGGACACAATGCATTAGTCCCACCTAGGATTTTGCAGGCGCCCGTCCCTCCCCCTCGCTGGAATGCCGGGGTCATGCAGGGGTTAAGGAACCCAGGGTCAAGCTTGGCCAGAAAGATAGGACAGTTGAACGTTAGGCTGGTTAGAATGTAGTCGTGTTTTTGTGTTCTTGTAAAGTGTGGCCCCTAAGGCCGGCCGCTGTTAATGAACTATTTCTGTTTTCCTTAGACCATATAGAGTGTAGTTTGATTATCTATTAATTAAAGTTGTTCAGCTGAAATTGTGTTGGTGTCTTCTTCAACAATCAAGTAATATACAGTGTCTAATTCGCCACACAACTGTTTAACCTCTCACTGCAGTCATCACCACCATCAATACTAACCAAAGCATACAGATGACTTTCGTTACATAACAGAGAGGATAATGGTGGAGTATAAATAGCAGGGGCTGGCTAGAGAGAAAGACGGAGGAGAGGAAGAGGGAGTTAACACAACGATGGAGTAGAAACAGATAGAAAGAAAGAAAAAAGAAAGATTTGAAACACACGAATGGCGAGAAAACAGCGAGAGATTAGCGACAGAGAGAGAGAGAGAGAGAGGGTGATTGAGAGACAGAAAACACGAGAGAGTCTAGACAGAGAGAAAAAGAAAGAGGGGGGGAATTGAGAGAAAGAGAAAACACAACGAGAGGGTCTATACAGAAAGAAATAGAAAGAGAGAGAGAGAAAGAGAAAGAGGGGGAAATTGAGAGAAAGAGAAAACACAACGAGAGAGTCTATACAGAGAGAAACAGAAAGTGAAAAAAAACAGAAAGAGAAAGAGGGGGGAATTGAGAGAAAACTCAGCGAGTGAGAAAGAGAATGCAAAAGTGAAGAGGCGGAGAAATAGAGAGAAAACATAGCTCAAGATAAAGGAGAGAGAAAATACAGAGAAAGAAACAAAGAGAGAGAGAGAGCGAATAAGAAAAAGGTAAAAGGTGGAAGCTGTAAATGTAGGAAAACAAAAATAGAACAGAGGACGTATTATGATTTTAAAAAAAACAACAGAGCAACGAATCTGGCAATATTTTAAGCCAGGTGATGAAGAAGTTACAGAAGAAACAGATGAAGGAGGCAAGAAGAAGATGAACAAAAAAGGTATTAAGCGATCGACTTAAGCGGGGAGGGACAGAGAGATGGAAGCTTCCAGATCAGAAGGAAGCATTAAAAGTCTAAAGGACTCAGTGTAAAAAAAATAAAAACAGCATCAAAGATTCGACGGAAATAAAAACGGAAAATCCGATACAAATTATGGGTTTTTCCCCGCCCCGAAATATTGTTTATGCCTCCAGCGTTGTTTACGATTTTAATAGCTGTTTTTTTTTTTTGTTATGTTTATAAAGTTTTGTCAAACTGATAGATCAGGGAGACATTCATGCAAGTTGTCATTGGTTTCTGGAAATTTCCACTGTTTGCGCCTGATTTCTTACACGATGCTAGAGCTATTCTTATCTAAAGGTGTCACAGAATGTGTCACGTTTTCACAGGGTGTTATAAGGTGGCACAATATCACAGGGTGTCACGATATGTCACAAGGTGTCACTCTATGTCACAAGGTGTCACTCTATGTCACAAGGTGTCACTCTATGTCACAAGGTGTCACTCTATGTCACAAGGTGTCACTCTATGTCACAATGTGTCACTCTATGTCACAATGTGTCACTCTATGTCACAAGGTGTCACTCTATGTCACAATGTGTCACTCTATGTCACAAGGTGTCACTCTATGTCACAATGTGTCACTCTATGTCACAAGGTGTCACTCTATGTCACAAGGTGTCAGGCTATGCTACTTCTCCGATCCTAACTAAAGTTTCCCTAATGTACCTGTCGCTTAATAGGACAGATGAAGTAGAGTTCGCCTGTTTAACTGACTTTGGTACATAAAGGCATAGTTTGGTCAGTTTTTTTCCCAACCGCCTTTACTTTCAGTAGTCAGGTATGGACCTTGAAACTTCCGGGTTAGCAGCCGTGAGCTCTTTCGCCAGACCACCAATTACTGTGTACCACCAACTCCTATGACCATAATTAATCAATGACACAAAAGCGCAGACCCACACCCCCTCATAAAGATCACTTTCCTATTTAAGAAGGCAGCCTTATACAACAGTATAGTCCAATAAGATACGTAAATATGGTTTAATGCAATAAAACAGATTCAGTGATAAAAAAATCTGGCGAGGGAATACGAGAAAAAGCGAGGGCTACAATAAAAGAAAACCGTTACTGAAAGCTGCGCGAAACAATACTGAGCGCGGGGATCGCGCTGACGGTAGGAAACAAAGCAAATTATTCCGGGGCGCTGAAATGGTTTCTTCAATGACAAGATAGCGGACAAGAAAAGAACATAGGGGGTTGAGGTGGGGGAGTGGGGGTGGAGGACTGTCAGATGGGGATTTAGAGAAAGGGGGGGGGGGGGTAAAGTGAGGTAGGAAAAAAACGGATGATTTTGTACAGGTTTTTTTGTGGCTTCTCTTATTTTTTTTTCTTTTTAGGATTTGGTGACGTCTTTTGGCTAACCAGTAAATTGGCGCGATAGTTCTTTTTTTTTGTGTGATGTATTTTTTTTTTACAGCAGCAATGTGCTGGGTTGGGTAGGTGATTAATTATTTTTAAAATTGTTCTTGTATTTATAATTAGAGTAAAATTGTTGAATATATTAGAAGTTTGTATTGTGTTTCTAGAAATTGTTTTTTCCCCATACAAGTAGCTTGTTTATCAAACGTCAAAGCTTATTAATTTGAGCCGGTAGTTTGTTCCTGTTAGATCAGAAGCTTATCAATTCAACATTCACGTCAGATATTTAGAAAAAACAAATCATTTTATGAGGTGTTCATGGAAGAAAACAAGACTTTATTCTTTGTGAAGCATAAGGCCTCAACCATACCCTTCCATTTTGTCCAGTCCCCGACTGTTATTTTTTCAGCCTCCCAAAACATCCCTGCTGTCTTCAGTTCTTCAAGAAGACTCCGTCTCCAGGTCTGTCTTTGGCGCCCGCTCTTTCGTCTTGTATGGGGTCTCTACTGAAGCACCTGACATGTCACATTTGTGTGTGCCTTTATCAATGTGACGGGAAGACAGCATAACTTCTAGGAGAGAGAACTCCAAAAACGAACAACAGAAAAAAGAAGACGACGAAAACGATGAATTTTGTTTGATGGGTGGCGGATGATGGGTGGTGTATGATGGATGACACTTAATGGAATAATATTGTACGATAGATACTGTGTAGTGGCGTAAAGAGGGTATACACCACTTGCGTCAGGATTACATTTGTACTTACTATGAAGCAGTCTAGCACATTAACGTTTCGATTTAACATTCGTTATAACAAGATTCGAACCCAATTTTGCTTCTCAGCCCAAACGGAACCTTCTACCTTCTAGACCACTCATGTGTTAATCATTTTCCACTTGGGTATCACTTCTTCCTCTTATTTAACAAGTTTTACGACAAGATTCGAACCACGACTTGCTAATCAGATACAACATCGCTGACCTCTAGACCAGCCATCTGACTTGACTTCCCAAACTTCACTTGATACACACACACAAACACGCACAGACACACACACACGTACCCACGCACGCACACACACACATACAAATATATACTATGACTTGACATGTTACGTTAAGCCTTGAGTGTTCAGTGCGTTTACCGTAGTTGATGTGTACCTGTGAGGCAGTCAACGAAATGTAGATCTAGAAACATGAGCAATAACCTGTTGTAGTTAACTCGACGAGATGATCAAGTAATGTAACAACATAATCATCTTTACACCTTATGGAGCATAGGGCCCTACCCATAATTTTCCTCTAAAGAACCCTGTCCGACATGGCTTTCTAAGAAGGTCAGCCTGACATTATGCTCCCACCCACGCCATATCCGAAATGGAACACGTCATCATTACTAGCCAAAACAATCATATCCCAACAAGACGTCTTAGCTACGAACACAAATCCATAAAACCACAAAGCGACCTCAAACCATCCCTGATAAACCACAACACAAACATCGCCGCATAGTGCAAGTTCATTAAGCTAATTACCACTTTGTCAAGAGTCTGTATGATTAATTAACGATGACCTAATTAAATCAAGGCCGCTGGAGCTCTTCGGTGATGGGTAATTAATTTTAATAGCCATCCGCCAATATTCCAATTAAGTGCACATTTTACTTGCCCCCTACCACGAAAATTGCCATTGCCAGCCCCCCCCCCCCCCCCCCCACCCTTCTGCAAAAAACTTTTGGAGTCACTACCATGTCGTCAGAAATCTGCAGTTTAACCTACATTTCTAAAAACAAAAAATTTAAATCCTAAACTCTAACAAAAATTCGGAGGGCGCTTCTGAGTCGACTCAGCTCTAATACGTACCGCACTCATTTGGCGATATTACATTTATTTTAGTATAATGATATAAGCCACGGTGCTCAAAGAAATATGTGAAATCTACATCTGCACTACTGACCTACTTTTACAATAGTTTGACCTGGCATCAAATTCTTTGTTGTTGTTAGCCTCCGCTCAGTGGCGGATTAATGGATTAATTCTAGGAGATTAGGGGGCTAGCTGAGGCAAATACCAGTCCCCGCCTACCTACCCTTTTATATAGGCCTATATAAAGAGTCCCGTCTTCACCGGTACTTTTGAAATTTCTATGAAACTACTCATTTTATAAGAAAACACATTTTTTCAATGTTCTGTTTGATTTTTTTTTTCTTTTATAAACCTAAATCTGAGGGGTGGGGGATATATGTCGAGGGGGGGGGGGTATTATCCAGGGTGATATGTTGTCTATGAGGGGGCTATCACAGAGGCGTAGCGAGGGGGGGGGGCGGGGGGGACATATGTCCCCGGGCGCCGACCTTAAGGGGCGCCAAAATGGGTTGAAAAAATAAATTGAAAGGTTGAGGGGGGAGGGTGCAAATCGATAGTTTGAGGGGGTGCAAGTCGAAATCTTGAGGGGGGGGGGGGGTACATATCGAAATCTTGAGGGGCGCCGGGAAGGGTCGCTACGCCTCATGGCTATCGTCCATAGAATTAATGTCACGTGGTACAGTCCAGTTTGTTCATGACTTGTAGTCGTCTTCAATGGGCACTCGCTTCTATCCTGGCCACTCTTTTCTACCCTGGCCACTTGCTTCTACCCGGACCACTCGCTTCTACACTGGCCACTCGCTTCTACCCTGGCCACTCTTTTCTACCCTGGCCACTTGCTTCTACCCGGACCACTCGCTTCTACACTGGCCACTCTCTTCTACACTGGCCACTCTCTTCTACACTGGCCACTCTCTTCTACCCTGGCCACTCTTTTCTACCCTGGCCACTTGCTTCTACCCGGACCAGTCGCTTCTACACTGGCCACTCTCTGCTACACTGGTCACTCTCTTCTACACTGGCCACTCTTTTCTACCCTGGCCACTTGCTTCTACCCTGGCCACTCTACCCTGGCCACTTGGTTCTACCCGGGCCACTCGCTTCTACCCTGGCCACTCTACCCGGGCCACTCGCTTCTACACTGGCCACTCTCTTCTACACTGGCCACTCTCTTCTACCCTGGCCACTCTCTTCTACACTGGCCACTCTCTTCTACACTGGCCACTCTCTTCTACACTGGCCAATTTCTTCTACACTGGCCACTATCTTCTAATCTACCCTGGCCACTCGCTTCTACCCAGGCCACGGGCATCTCCTATATATATTTTTACCACCAGGGAACCCAACGAACTCTAATCCGCGTTTGTCTCCCATGGCTGTCTACAGCCACGGCAACTAAAATCCAACTTTTTAAACCCCAGCTTTGACTCGCAATCAACGAGATTAAAATAATGACCATGGCATTTTTAAAACTACCAAAACAAAAAAATAAAAAAACGCAAAAAAAACCCCACATTTCAACAAGACAGTAAAAAAAAAAAAATGAAGACAAAAAAAATGGAAGAAAGAACACTTCCGGTAATTTGAATGTCTCCGGAATAAGGGTTGTTTGTGGTTAAATTATTTTTATTTCGGTATGAAGCACCAATGTCTGGGAACGTTTGGTGGCAGCGGACAAAGGAATTAGGCACTAATGGCATTGTGGCCTGCCAGAGTCACTTTTTAAATATTTAAAGACGTATTTTGTTATAGTTTACAATTGTTTTCTGGGACGAGTTTAAAAACAAATTTATTCAGTGTTTTTCGTTACGTGCGGTTAATTTATGATAGGTAAAAATTATTCTAAGCGTAATGGCGTGGCCGGGCGGTTAGATTGAACGAGCGATGTTTCGAAAAGTCTCAAGTTAAACTACAAGAGGTTTACAGTTAGGGAAGACATTGTAGGGGGAGGCCGTGGCCGAGAGGTAGAGCCCCAGACTGCTAACCCGAAAGTCTAGTGTTCCGATCATGGGATTGAGTCCGAAGGACGTCCATGAGTCCACCCAGCTCTGATGGGTACCTGACTCACGTTAGGGAAACAAAAGCGGCTGGGCATAATGCTGTTAAGGTAATTGAAACAGATGAACTCTATTTCATCTGCCCCATGTGTCTTGGGTACGAACAAACAAAGACACCGTAGTGTCCACCCAACTCACAAAGTACTTGATTGAAGTCTGGAAAAGACTGCCGGACACAGTGTTGACCGCACGATTCATATATCACGATATTCCAAAACCTAATGACCAAATGATGTTAAAGCGTGTTGACCACACATTTTCTGGATATGTTGATAATAAATTTCCAATTTTGTTGACAACATGGTTTATAAACTCGTTTCTTTTCCCCTCACAATTTCTGAGTATGTTTAACAGAGGTCATCAACATTGATTTTGAAGTTACCTTAACAAAAACTTATTAAACTTATGCCAAAAAAACGCTTGTTTTGATGATACAAAATTTAAAATAAGGATAATGTAGGTAGTAGCCTACTATGCCAAGCCTAATTTGCTTTATCCGACACATCCAGGTACTTATTACAACTGAGCAGACTCAAGCAGGCACGCCATACGGGCTCTAGACTTTCAGGTTGGAAATTATTCGCTTCACACGCTGGGCGTGTGAAGTTTTGTCTAGAAAATATTGCTAATTTTTAAATGAGAAATAAAAAGTTATGTACAGCACATTTAATAAATGAAACAAATCTACTGTGTGTTCGGGTATTCCCAGATGTAAATCGGGTAATCCCAAACTAAAATAGGAAATACTGGTTGAAAACTGCGCGGAGGTGTTCTGAATGAACTTAATCGACGCATAGTAGATTGTAGGAAAGTGGTATGGTATGTATGTGTGTTTTGGTGTGTTGTGTGCGTGTGTGTGGGGGGGGGGGATTAAATTGTAGAGGGAGAGAATAAATCTTGAACTTTAGGTAGAGTGGTCAGTCTGCAGGTCAGTAAGACTGGGCCGTCAATCACGGGAATTGTGTCTGGAGAGTTCGTGAATGTACAGGAGCTATGCTGTCGTTCAGCCATATAGGTCAATGACCTATTCTCTAACGGTCAAGTTCTTTAGCGTATCTGGTATTTTTTTAAAAACTTCAGCGCAACGATTGATGACCAACCATCACTGGTCAACAGACTAACCATAACTAGTCATTGTCTTAAACGAAACGGATCAACGCCTAACCATCAGCGGTCATTTACCTAACCCCATCAGATCATTGACCTTACCACATCTGATCATTGACCTTACCACATCAGATCATGGACCTTGCCACATCAGATCATTGACCTTACCGACAAAAAGTCAAGATCTTAATCACAACTCACTGACCTAACTGCAAGCGACCAACAATCTTATCAAAGCCGGATATTGACCTAACCACAGCCGGTCATTGACCTAGCTAACACCGGCCATTGCCCTAATTTTAACCGGTTAAGGAGTTAAATGCAACCATTTTTATAACCTAAAAAAACTGATTCAATAATTCAACACAACTGCCTTACAATACAACATAGCATTAATGAATTAGACACAGACTAAACCGCAGCCGGTTTCAGCAATGTCAGACCTATCGTTTATCTAACCACAACCAGTCTAGTTAGAGAGTACGCTAACCTAACAAGATATTTCTTACCTTTTCAATATAGCAGAAATATGCAACCCTCCATGGCCAAAAATCTAACCATCTTGCCTACAGCTGGAAGATTTATTTAAAAAAAAATCAGCGTGGATGGAATGAGAAATAATTAATTAAATCCACTAAAAATAACTGCGCCCTAAGGGTTGGATAATTTTAGAAGAGGATGGGGATTAAAAAACTTAAAACACAGGAAATACTAGGAATTTGAAACTGCGTCACTGCATGATTTGCCGTAAAAAAAAAATACAGTGCACACGGGATCACTTGCTAATGGAGGAAGAAATAAAAAACAGTTTGGACTTTAGGTTCAGTTATGACGTAGGTGTAAGGAATGATGCTGTGACGTAAGTTTCCCAAGGTCCATCACAGACATTGTGACGCAAGTTTCTTTTAAATCGGTCACGATATTTTAGGCAAGTTTTGTTATTCACGATGTTCTGATGCGTTTCTTAAAATGGACAATGGTGTTGTGACGCATGTTTCTTAAGATCGTTCACGATGTTGTGACGTAAGTTTCTTTAGATGGACCATGATGTTTTGACGTAAGTTTCTTTATATCGACCAGAATGTTGTGACGCGAGTCTACTCATAAAAGCGGGGTTAATTATTAAAACTTTATCAGATGTTAAAATAGTTTTAAAATAAAATCTCCATTTCACTTCTCCGCGGGCGGAAAAGTATAGTCTTATTAAAATAGTCTTTTTCACTCGCTCAATCCTCCCTAAAAACATAGAGACTTCTTTACTTTTTACTGCACTGTCAGAAACATAGACTTGTTTAGTTTCTCTATGTGCAGTTCAAAAGGCTTTTTACTTACTGTATGCACCGTCCGAAAGGCAAACACAGCAATACCAAAACGACAAATTTAAGTCATACACATTTTTAAAAAATATTTATTTGAATTTCTTAAACTCAATCGGACACATCTCCAAAAACACACAATAATATTTCAATTTCTTTTCAAAACTTTCTTGAAACGTTCTACTTTGTCTCACGTTCGTATGTCGAAAAAACACTTTATTGTTACGTTTTGATCTTATACCTCAAGGGGCGTTATTATTATTAATCTATTTTTTTTAGAGTTATCCCGTTTCTGACGGAAAATTTTTGTTTCAACTCTATTTTTCTCATCAACTTGAAAGCAGAGAGAATCAACCCTGAAGGAGATGTGAAAATTAAAAAGAAACTTTAAAAACTACAATTGCGAATCGGTTTTCTAAAACAATATTCACACCTTTTATTTCGTATTCAGGCCACTAGATATTAATTTTCTTAGTCATGACTTCAGGCTTCTAAATTTGGTTGGAAAACAATGGAAGTCGCTTCTTAGCCTATCTGGCTACACAAAATGCGGATATGAAGTCTTAGTCTAACACAGAAGGCGGATAGGAAGTTCTTAGTCTACACAGAAGACGGGTAGGAAGTTATTTGGCTGCACAGAAGGCGGATAGGAAGTTATTTGGCTGCACAGAAGGCGGATAGGAAGTTTTTTGGCTGCACAGAAGGAGGATAGGAAGTTCTTAGTCTAACACAGAAGGCGGATAGGAAGTTTTTTGGCTATACAGACTACGGGTGATCTTTTCTGCTTTTAACCTTGTCTGTTCGGCGTTCCCATTGTTCATCTGAATTGTGCTAGAATTGTATATCGATGACCAGTCTGTACAAAAGCATCGGTCAACTGCTGGTAATCTCTTTTTGTTTAGGTAGGTTGGTAGGTTAGACTATAGTCCTACTGGGTAGTTTGGTAGAATAGCTTATCGTCCCACTGTCTTGATTTACTTGTAGTGGTACTCTTGGTTTGGTAATTTATCTTACAGTTACGTTTGAACATTATATACGGTAAAGACTTCTCCAAGTGTCTGAATTTTGGGTTGGTCTCAAACCTTCCGCTCATGAAACCCGCCTTTCTTGTGTTCCCGTGAAAATGTTACCTTTAGACGGTAGCGTTAAACGGCGGAGAAACATGGCAGCACCATTTGAGAGGGCAACACATTACGAGATGGTTACACATTTTTAGATGATGACACATTTTAAGATGGTGACACATTTCGAGATGGTGGATTATTTTAAGATGGTGGATTACTTCAAGATGGTAAATTATTTCAAGATGGTAAAACATTTTAAGATGGTGACACATTTCCAGATGGTGACACATTTCCAGATGGTGACACATTTTAAGATGGTGACACATTTCGAGATGGTGACACATTTAAAGATGGTGACACATTTCGAGATGGTGACACATTTCGAGATGAGTCCAAAATTCGTTTATAATTTTAGTCACGAAACATACATAGACTCTACTTCACCTACAGGCTGTGTCTGTCAGAGTACATAACACTGAAATTAAAAATAATGCTCCGATACATTATTCATGTACATTATTCAGTTAAAAACAAACATGCCAGAAGTCAAATTAATGTAGGCCTACTTAATTACGTAATGGCTTGCTAGGCTGCTATCGGCAAAGATCGAAGCAAAAGAAAATCAGCGTGTTTAATTAATGTATCGATTAGTCTTTACGTCAAATCAATACATTGGCGATTGATACGATCGGGGGGACAAAGTGTGATTGGCTTTTGTTAGATTGGTTGTTGGATTATAAATGTATTGAACAGCGAGCAGGAATATGGGATGTTGAGCCGTGTATTGGGGATTTTTTTAAACCGCTGAGTGTAATCGGAGATGTGTTGGTGGAGTGGGGGGGGGGGGTCGGAGGAGGTTGGATGTGGGGGAACTGTGGGTGTCGGAGGAGGTTGGATGTGGGAGAACTATGTGAGGAGGTGAGGAGAGTGGGAGTACAAGAGGGCGGGGTTATACAATATGTTAGAGGTGGGTGGGAGGAGCTGGAGGGTGAGGATAGAAGGTTACGAGGGTGGGAGGAGAACAGAGGTGGTAAGAGATTAAGTTGTGTAAAGTGGGAGTAAGACTCAACTAGTTTCAGTACACCTGTCTCCATAGTCTCACCTGGTCTTACATCTGTCTCCACTGACACCTTGTCTAAATACACCTGTCTCCATAGATACCTTGTCTAAGTACACCTGTCTT